>NC_084620.1:16655774-16775774 GCF_033978795.1 Nerophis ophidion
GGTCACCGGGGCCCCGCTCTGGAGCCAGGCCCGGAGTTGGGGCACGATGGCGAGCGCCTGGTGGTCGGGCCTGTTCCCATGGGGCCCGGCCGGGCACAGCCCGAAGAGGCAACATGGGTCATCCCTCCAATGGGCTCACCACTCATAGGAGGGGCCATAGAGGTCGGGTGCATTGTGAGCTGGGCGGCAGCCGAAGGCAGGGCACTTGGCGGTCCGATCCTCGGCTACAGAAGCTAGCTCTTGGGACGTGGAACGTCACCTCACTGGGGGGGAAGGAGCCTGAGCTAGTGCGCGAGGTAGAGAAGTTCCGGCTGGATATAGTCGGACTCACCTCGACGCACAGCAAGGGCTCTGGAACCAGTTCTCTCGAGAGGGACTGGACCCTCTTCCACTCTGGCGTTGCCGGCAGTGAGAGGCGACGGGCAGGGGTGGCAATTCTGGTTGCCCCCCGGCTCAAAGCCTGTACGTTTGAGTTCAACCCAGTGGACGAGAGGGTAGCTTCCCTTCGCCTTCGGGTGGGGGGACGAATCCTGACTGTTTGTGCTTACGCACCAAACAGCAGTTCAGAATACCCACCCTTTTTGGGTACACTCGAGGGAGTACTGGAAAGTGCTCCTCCGGGTGATTCCCTTGTCCTACTGGGAGACTTCAACGCTCATGTTGGCAACGACAGTGAAACCTGGAGAGGCGTGATTGGGAAGAATGGTCGCCCGGATCTAAACCCGAGTGGTGTTTTGTTATTGGACTTTTGTGCTCGTCACAGTTTGTCGATAACAAACACCATGTTCAAACATAAGGGTGTCCATATGTGCACTTGGCACCAGGACACCCTAGGCCGCAGCTCCATGATCGACTTTGTAGTTGTGTCATCGGATTTGCGGCCTTATGTTTTGGACACTCGGGTGAAGAGAGGGGCGGAGCTTTCTACCGATCACCACCTGGTGGTGAGTTGGCTGCGATGGTGGGGGAGGATGCCGGACAGACCTGGCAGGCCCAAGCGCATTGTGAGGGTCTGCTGGGAACGTCTGGCAGAGTCTCCTGTCAGAGAGAGTTTCAATTCACACCTCCGGGAGAACTTTGAACATGTCACGAGGGAGGTGCGGGACATTGAGTCCGAGTGGACCATGTTCCGAACCTCTATTGTCGAGGCGGCTGATTGGAGCTGTGGCCGCAAGGTTGTTGGTGCCTGTCGTGGCGGTAATCCCAGAACCCGTTGGTGGACACCAGCAGTGAGGGATGCCGTCAAGCTGAAGAAGGAGTCCTATCGGGTTCTTTTGGCTCATAGGACTCCGGAGGCAGTGGACGGGTACCGACGGGCCAAGCGGTGTGCAGCTTTAGCGGTCGCGGAGGCAAAAACTCGGACATGGGAAGAGTTCGGGGAAGCCATGGAAAACGACTTCCGGACGGCTTCGAAGCGATTCTGGACCACCATACGGCGCCTCAGGAAGGGGAAGCAGTGCACTATCAACACCGTGTATGGTGCGGATGGTGTTCTGCTGACTTCGACTGCGGATGTTGTGGATCGGTGGAGGGAATACTTCGAAGACCTCCTCAATCCCACCAACACGTCTTTCTTTGAGGAAGCGGTGCCTGGGGAATCTGTAGTGGACTCTCCTATTTCTGGGGCTGAGGTCGCTGAGGTAGTTAAAAAGCTCCTCGGCGGCAAGGCCCCGGGGGTGGATGAGACCCGCCCGGAGTTCCTTAAGGCTCTGGATGCTGTGGGGCTGTCTTGGTTGACAAGACTCTGCAGCATCGCGTGGACATCGGGGGCGGTACCTCTGGATTGGCAGACCGGGGTGGTGGTCCCTCTCTTTAAGAAGGGGGACCGGAGGGTGTGTTCCAACTATCGTGGGATCACACTCCTCAGCCTTCCCGGTAAGGTTTATTCAGGTGTACTGGAGAGGAGGCTTCGCCGGATAGTCGAACCTCGGATTCAGGAGGAACAGTGTGGTTTTCGTCCTGGTCGTGGAACTGTGGACCAGCTCTATACTCTCGGCAGGGTTCTTGAGGGTGCATGGGAGTTTGCCCAACCAGTCTACATGTGCTTTGTGGACTTGGAGAAGGCATTCGACCGTGTCCCTCGGGAAGTCCTGTGGGGAGTGCTCAGAGAGTATGGGGTATCGGAATGTCTTATTGTGGCAGTCCGCTCCCTGTATGATCAGTGCCAGAGCTTGGTCCGCATTGCTGGCAGTAAGTCGGACACGTTTCCAGTGAAGGTTGGACTCCGCCAAGGCTGTCCTTTGTCACCGATTCTGTTCATAACTTTTATGGACAGAATTTCTAGGCGCAGTCAAGGCGTTGAGGGGTTCCGGTTTGGTGGCCACGGGATTAGGTCTCTGCTTTTTGCAGATGATGTAGTCCTGATGGCTTCATCTGGCCGGGATCTTCAGCTCTCACTGGATCGGTTCGCAGCCGAGTGTGAAGCGACTGGAATGAGAATCAGCACCTCCAAGTCCGAGTCCATGGTTCTCGCCCGGAAAAGGGTGGAGTGCCATCTCCGGGTTGGGGAGGAGACCCTGCCCCAAGTGGAGGAGTTCAAGTACCTAGGAGTCTTGTTCACGAGTGGGGGAAGAGTGGATCGTGAGATCGACAGGCGGATCGGTGCGGCGTCTTCAGTAATGCGGACGTTGTATCGATCCGTTGTGGTGAAGAAGGAGCTGAGCCGGAAGGCAAAGCTCTCAATTTACCGGTCGATCTACGTTCCCATCCTCACCTATGGTCATGAGCTTTGGGTCATGACCAAAAGGATAAGATCACGGGTACAAGCGGCCGAAATGAGTTTCCTCCGCCGGGTGGCGGGGCTCTCCCTTAGAGATAGGGTGAGAAGCTCTGCCATCCGGGAGGAGCTCAACGTAAAGCCGCTGCTCCACCACATCGAGAGGAGCCAGATGAGGTGGTTCGGGCATCTGGTCAGGATGCCACCCGAACGCCTCCCTAGGGATGTGTTTAGGGCACGTCCAGCTGGTAGGAGGCCACGGGGAAGACCCAGGACACGTTGGAAAGACTATGTCTCCCGGCTGGCCTGGGAACGCCTCGGGATCCCCCGGGAAGAGCTAGACGAAGTGGCTGGAGATAGGGAAGTCTGGGCTTCCCTGCTTAGGCTGCTGCCCCCGCGACCCGACCTCGGATAAGCGGAAGATGATGGATGGATATATATATATATATATATATATATATATATATATGTATATATAGTTCAAGGGTGGACCCCGAGATGCAGAGAATGGAGGCAAGGTTAGCGATAGTGACAAAAATAAAATATTTAATAAGTCAAAATGGTAACTAAGGAAGATGGGGCAAACGTGCACACCATGGGAAATATAACAAAGGTAGTCCCTCTCAGAGGCTGGCAGGGAAAAGGCCAGGACGCACACAGCATGGCAAAACAAGGAGGCTAGAAAAAACAAAAAGACAACGAGGTCAAAATACACGAATATATGAGAGTAACATACCAGGGGAGTTGAATGCGAGAAGAACACGTCAGAGTGGAGTTCAGGAACAATAGTCGGCAGGGACCAGCTGGCGGTGAAGCACTTAAATACTACCGGGACGTGATTGGCAACAGGTGTGCCTAGTGAGGGCCAATAGACTGGGGAAAAAGACTGACAAACCAGATGAGGAGGCGGGGAGAATACAACAAACACAACAGTGTGTTGTTTATGGAACAGCCGCTAAGACAATGTTAGGGAAAATAGACAGAATTGACCAGTGCACCAAACTATCTTTGGTGTACTGGTCAAAACTAAAGGGTTCTGGGGTGGAACAACCGGCAACAAATGTTTTGGTGTACTGCTGGGAATACAGACGAAAAATTGTACAGGTTTTGGATGGACCATTGAAAGTGCAGCAGCTCTGCTCAGTCTAAACAAAGTGGAGTACAGCGTGGGGAGAGTTCCCCCCTTGGATTCTACCTCGACCAGGGGTAGACATTGAATTAATAGAGAGAAGAAAACATGTGCCCATGGTCGAAACGTAAGTGAACACAAGATTCTGTGGTTTTCTGTATACAATCGGATCAAAAGACCCGATATCAGGGAAGGTTGGGGAAGAAGTAAATATTCCAGAAGTTAAAGTGTCAATCTGTAAAATAATCACTAATAACCTGTCAGTATTCACAACGGAAATGGCATCTGCTATTATGATGTCCTTATTGCACTCAAAGAACAATTTTAGACATTTAAAAACAATGGGCTTTTTTGTTTGACTCAAGGAACAATTTACTATTTTATATATTACATATTGCCTGCCATAATCTTGGATTTGGTTAGAATTTAATTGATAGCTTTATTGACATTATGCATTTGTGGTGACGACTTGTACAGGGTGCACCCCGCATTCGCCCCGAGTGCAGCTGGGATAGGCTCCAGCACCCCCAGCAGACCTGAAAGGGACAAGCGGTAGAAAATGGATGGATGGATTGATGGCTTTATGATTTATGGTTGCTACTCTTGGTCTATGCTTTAACAAAAATAAATCCATCCATCCATTTTTCTACCGCTTGTCCCATTTTGGGGTCGCGTGGGTGCTGGAGCCTATCTCAGCTGCATTCGTGAGGAAGGCGGTGTACACCCTGGACAAGTCGCCAACTCATCACAGGGCCAACACAGATAGACAAACAACATTCACACTCACATTCACACTATAGGATCAATTTAGTGTTGCCAATCAACCTATCCCCAGGTGCGTGTCTTTGGAGGTGGGAGGAAGCCGGAGTACCCGGAGGGAACCCACGCAGTCACAGGATGAACATGCAAACTCCACACAGAAAGATCCCGACCCCGGGATTGAACTCAGGACCTTCGTATTGTGAGGCACATGCACTAACACCTGGGGTACCGTGCTGCCCTCGAAAAATAAAATCATTAGTAAATACTAAAACAATACTGTGGCTAAAATGAGACATATAAGACATGTAGCTGGTAAAACACACATTGTTAAAGAAAGAACACAAATTGTAGGAATTTGTTACAAAATTCAGTCATTTTACTTGCATTGAGTTCACACAACGTTCATGGGCGGTATTGACGCCACTAATATTCGGCATCAAGGCAAACAGCTGTATGAGCGCAACAGGGGAGCCAATTAGCTGAGTGTGAAGTAAAGGTGGAAATACTTTCATCTTGTCAAATTTGACAAGGCACGTTTTACAGCAGCGCTTACTTTTGTGTTTAAAGCGTTATTTTGATCAATAGTTTTGAAGCACAATTACCATCATACTTCGCTTCACGCACACCCTCTTTATTAACCAGTGGAATTTCCTGTATTTCCCATTTTTCCTCTACTCACTGTTTTTTCTTGTGCACATTAAACATGCTCCCTCGCTCTGTACAGCAGATGGAAAAGAGTACCGGTATTTTTCAAAGGCAGTATAATACTATTTTTAGTACTTTATTAGTACCGTTACACCATAAAACCCTAGTGGAAAGTAAGAGGAACTATCAATCATTGATGACACAGGTATTGAAGAATGCTTGTAACAAGAAGAATACATTATATAGAACATTTATAAAACAAATATCTAAAACTAACAAGCACATTGCAAACACATAGGAACGACTATTGCAGTCTTTTACTAGACAGAAGCATCATGGGGCAACCAAACAGCAT
Organism: Nerophis ophidion; assembly: GCF_033978795.1. Classification (NCBI taxonomy): domain Eukaryota; kingdom Metazoa; phylum Chordata; class Actinopteri; order Syngnathiformes; family Syngnathidae; genus Nerophis; species Nerophis ophidion. The sequence continues at coordinate 16,661,382 of NC_084620.1, forward strand.
CCCCACATCTGCGGTCCCCTCCAAGGTTTCTCATGGTCATCCCATAGGGTTGAGTTTTTTTTCTTGCCCTGATGTGGGATGTGAGCTGAGGATGTCGTCGTGGCTTGTGCAGCCCTTTGAGACACTTGTGATTTAGTGCTATATCAGTAAACTTTGATTGATGATGAAAAAAAATTATCCTGTGCCAACTTGTTTGCAATGTTTTGCTACCATTAGATTGTAAGTTAATGATTGATTGCAAAAAAACAACGTTTTTCAGTTCGAACATTAAATATCTTGTCTTTGCAGTCTAGTGGGGCAGCACGGTGGAAGATGGGTTAGTGCATCTGCCTCACAATACCAAGGTCTTAAGTTATCCTGGGTTCAATCCCGGGCTCGGGATCTTTCTGTGTGGAGTTTGCATGTTCTCCCCGTGACTGCGTGGGTTCCCTCCAGGTACTCCGGCTTCCTCCCACTTCCAAAGACATGCACCTGGGGATAGGTTGATTGGCAACACTAAATTTGCCCTAGTGTGTGAATGTGAGTGTGAATGTTGTCTGTCTATCTGTGTTGGCCCTGTGATGAGGGGGCGACTTGTCCAGGGTGTACTCCGCCTTCCGCCCGAATGCAGCTGAGATAAGCTCCAGCGACCCCGAACGGGACAAGCGGTAGAAAATGGATGGATGATTGCGGTCTATTCTATTCTGTTTTTAATTTATGATTTACACAACGTGCCAACTTCACAGGTTTTGGGTTTTGTGCTATAAAAGTGATCAGGGCCGTAACTAGAATTTGAGAAATACGAAGGGCAAAATTTGGTCCCAGAGGAGCTTTGAAAAGCTGAAATCATGGGTAACCCAGCACCATGTGAATAATATTACCTTTAGCGCAGTGGTTCTTAACCTGGGTTCACTCGAACCCTAGGAATTTGGAGAGTTGGCCTCACTTTTTCGGCAGAGCCTCCGCCGCAGCGGTCGAGACAAACCACACTCATGAACTGATTAACGTGGACCAAGTTGAAAAAAGTATTCGGGTGTTACCATTTAGTGGTCAATTGTACGGAATATACAAAGACATGCACCTGGGGATAGGATGATTGGCAACACTAAATTGGCCCTAGTGTGTGAATGTGAGTGTGAATGTTGTCTGTCTATCTGTGTTGGCCCTGCGATGAGGTGGTGACTTGTCCAGGGTGTACCCCGCTTTCCGCCCGACTGTAGCTGAGATAGGCACCAGCGCCCCCCGCAACCCCGGAGGGAATAAGCGGTAGAAAATGGATGGAATGGATGTACGGAATATGTACTGTACTGTGCAATCTACTAATAAAAGTCTCATTCAATCAATCAATCAATCAATCGTGTAAATAAAAACTTCTCCCTATCGGCGTATCTGTACTCTAAAGTTAAAATTTGAATGACAATAAAAAGGAAGTCTAAGTGTTAAGTATTATGGATACCCCCAAACAATGGTCCCTCTCATTTTCCATCTGATTTGCAAGTGTGTAATTTGTTGTGAGTTCATGCACTGTGTTGGTTTTCTTCCTTGGACAAGGTGATGTTCATGCACGGTTCATTTTGTGCACTAGTTAAAAAAAAAACAATATAATTTGAAAAAATAAGAAATAAAACATTCTTTTTTTCCACTAAAGAAGGGTTCGGTGAATGTGAAAATGAAAATGGTTTGATTCATTGATTGATTGATACTTTTATTAGTAGATTGCACAGTACAGTACATATTCCGTACAATTGACCACTAAATGGTAACACCCCAATAAGTTTTTCAACTTGTTTAAGTCGGGGTCCACATTAATCAATTCATGGTAATGGTGGGGTTCGGTGGCTTCAACAAGGCTAAGAACCACTGCTTTAGCGACACAATGAACAATCCACTTTTTTATGACTATGGTAACATCATTAAATCATAAGTTTAGAAATTCATCCACTGATATTCTGCTTTGCTTTGTAAGATCTGGGGAAGAAATCTGTCTTCATATTCTCACCAGTGACAGAGCGTGACGTGGCTAGGATCACGTTAAGGCGGGGGTCCGCAACCTGCGGCTCTAGAGCCGCATGTGGCTCCTTAGCGCCGCCCTAGTGGCTCTCTGTAGCTTTTTCAAAAGTGTGTGAAAAATGTAAAAAGATGAGGGGAAAAAATAGAAAATATCTCTTTTTTGTTTTTATATGGTTTCTGTTGGAGGACAACATGACACAAACCTCCCTAATTGTTATAAAGCACCCTGTTTGTAATAAACATGCTTCACTGATTCGAATATTTGGCGAGCACCGTTTTGTCTTACTATTGTTTTTTTGCAATATTTTGGCGGTCCTTGAACTCACCGTAGTTTGTTTACATGTATAACTTTCTCTGACTTTCTAAGACATGTTTTATGCCACTTCTTTTTCTGGCTCATTTTGTCCACCAAACTTTTAACGTTGTGCATGAATGCACAAAGGTGAGTTTTGTTGATGTTATTGACTTGAGTAGAGTCCTTATCAAACATATTTGGTCACTGCAAGCTAATCGATGCTAACATGCTACTGAGGCTAACTGTCAAACTTGGACTTGGATTTGTTTTGTTTCTTCAACGCAGAGGGAATTTGGAACGAGCCAGGCTTTAATTAAGGTACATGTTTAATTTATTAATAAACAAACAAACTACAAAAAGGCAAACAAAGGGCACTCACATGGAGGTACAAACACTTGGCTATGAAAAACACAAAGACTAGCATAAATGCTGCAAACTACAAACATGAAAAGAAAACACTTGCACTGTGGCATGAAAAAAACAAAACTAACACAATGGCATGACTATAGACAAGAAACAAAAACGTGCACTGTGGCATAAATAACAACAACTTACGTGGCACGAGCAGAAGGGAAACTACGCATGGCATGGCATGGAGGAATATGTGGGAAAAGTGAAGTGGCCAGGACGAAGACGGAAAACGATTGGCTTAAATAATGACTATGATGATGATTACTAACAGGTGTGAGGCTGAGGACCAGGGCGTGACTTGGATACAAGGTGGAAACTAATCAGTAGCCATGGTGACAAAGAAAACAAGGAAGTGCAAAACAGGAGACAAGTTTCCAAAAAACAATATGACCAAAACAAAACATGATCCAAAGGCGTGACACTAGCTATATGTACATTTTGCATCATTATGCCTCATTTTTAGGTATATCTGAGGTAATTTAGTTTCCTTAAAGTCCTTTTAAAGGCCTACTGAAACCCACTACTACCCACCACGCAGTCTGATAGTTTATATATCAATGATGAAATATTGCAACACATGCCAATATGGCCTTTTTAATTTACTAAATTACAAGTTTAATTTTCCCTGGAAGTTTCGTCTTCGAAACGTCGTGTAATGATGACGTGTACGCAAGACGTCATGAGTTTTTAGGAAGTATGAGCGCTGTGCACACAAACAGCTTTAAGTTGTCTGCTTTAACGGCATAATTATACAGTATTTTGGACATCTGTAATGGTGAATCTTTTGCAATTTGTTCTATTAATATTGGAGAAGTCACAGTAGAAAGATGGAGTTGGGAAGCTTTAGCCTTTAGACACACAAACACACGATGATTCCTTGTTTAAAATTCCTGGAGGTGAAATTTTCCTATGGATCAGAGCGCGGTCAAGCCAACATGGATCCCGACCACATGTCAACCAGCAGGTTTCGGTGAGAAATTTGTGTTTAAAAAGTCAGTTCTTACCGGAGAAAAGCTGAGCTTGTGCCGTCCATAGCTGCCGTCGACTCCCCTGAGACACTGCGCGTCAAGACACCCGAGGTACTATTTAACTCACTAAAACAATAGCAACACAATAGAAAGATAAGGGATTTCCCAAAATTAACCTGGTAAATGTGTCTAAAAACATCGGATTCCGTCCCAATGCAATCTCGTTTTGTTTTTTTGTTTTTTTTTTCTAGTCCGTCGCTATCAATATCCTCAAACACATATCTTTCATCCTCGTTCAAATTAATGGGGAAATTGTCTTTTTCTCGGTCCGAATAGCACTTATTGTTGGAGGCTCCCATTAAAAACAATGTGAATATGTGAGGAGCCATCAACATGTGACGTCATCGTCTGCGACTTCCGGTAGAGGCAGGGCTTTTCTCTTAGCACCGGAAGTTGCGAACTTTATCGTGGATGTTCTCTACTAAATTCTTTCAGCAAAAAAATGGCAATATCGCGAAATGATCAAGTATGACACATAGAATGGACCTGCTATCCCTATTTAAATAAGAAAATCTCATTTCGGTAGGCCTTTAATTCAATTAATATCTCATGACACACTATCTGTATGTAATATGACTTTTAATTTTTTGCGGCTCCAGACATATTTGTTTTTGTATTTTGCTCTCTCTACATTTTGGGTTACCGACCCTGCGTTAGGGGTAAAATGATATGAAGCGCCTCGTCATGCAATCCTTTACATTTGACATGCGCAGTTGCAGAGGAGCTGTCTGTGGTGCTGAAAACACTTCCATTCTCGTCACGTGACCTGAGTGTCGAATAATGTCTGGAATAATAACGCAGATGGAGCCGGGGGAGGGTGGGCTTGGTGGGGAGGCTTGCTTGGGCGTCACATTAAAAAAAAAAAGTCCTCAAAGATCGTTTGTACCATAAAGATGGATGCTCCGCACAGCTAAAAGAGAGCTTGTCACGTGGCCGCGTGGGCGTTTCTTGAATAGTGTACCCAGCGTGGGTAGCAGGTGGCTGGTCCCACTATTAGACGATCTTTGACCGCGCTCCTCCTCCCCGCTCCCTTGTCTTGTCCGTCGACAGGAAACGAGCAGCTGGCTTCGCGTCTGTAATCGTCGGCTGCCGCCAAGCGGACAATAAATCGACTATATCTTGGGAGCATCCTTTTGACCAGGTCAGAGTCCGTCGAGGAGCCGAGGGGATGTCCGTCGCGGGATTGAAGAAGCAGTTCCACAAGGCCACGCAGGTAAGACGTACGTGCATCCTTGGCAACAGCGAGACGTAAACACGACACGGGAAGCTGCTTGCGGGGCGTTGTACGCGACACGTGTCGCTCCACTCTACACTAAATAAGACGCACACTCGCGTCTCACTCACGCACGACCGGAGAAGTGCACGACTCTTACAAAATGCGGTTGGACGAAGAGGATGCTGACTTCAGGACGAATGGGATGTAAGATTACGTAACAAGGAGGCCTTTGAGAAGCTGCCTATGATTGGCTGATTATGCACACAAGAGGGAATTCCCTCCATCATTCCCTGTCTCCTCTCCTCCTTTCCTTCCATATTCTCATCACCTCCTTATTCCCTCCCAGCATCCCAATTGTGTTCTCGTTTCCTCAACCGACTCCCTACTTTTCTATTTCTGCTCCAAACTTTGAGCCTAGAAGAATGTTCAAAGCCTACCTTTTGGAGTGTCTTTGAACGCATCCCAGCCGTGAGAGCACAACCTGGACACACAGAGCCTGACCTCCAAGGTTTTGTCTCCAACGGAATACTTATGTCCGTACACCTCAATAAGTATGATGTACAGTAGGGCTGCGAATCTTTGGGTGTCCCACGATTCGATTCAATATCGATTCCCGGGGTCGCGATTCGATAATATATCAATTTTTTTTCGATTCAACGCGATTCCCGATTCAAAAACGATATTTTTTTCAATTCAAAACGATTCTGTATTCATTCAATACATAGGATTTCAGCAGGATCCACCCCATTTTGCTGACATGCTAGCAGAATAGTATTTTTTTTTTCAAAAAGCTTTTATAATCGTAAAGGACAATGTTTTATCAACTGATTGCAATAATGTAAATTTGTATCAACTATTAAACGAACCAAAAATATGACTTATTTTATCTTTGTGAAAATATTGGACACAGTGTGTTGTCAAGCTTATGAGATGCGATGCAAGTGTAAGCCACTGTGACACTATTGTTCTTTTTTTTTTTTTTTATAAATGTCTAATGATAATTTCAATGAGGGATTTTTAATCACTGTTTTGCTGAAATTATAACTAATATTGATACTGTTGTTGATAATATTCATTTTTGTTTCACTACTTTTGGTTTGTTCTGTGTCGTGTTTGTGTTTCCTCAATTGCTCTTTTTATTGCAGTTCTGAGTGTTGCTGGGTCAGGTTTGGTTTTGGAATTGGTTTGCATTGTTATGGTATTGCTGTGTAGTGGTTTGTTCGAATATTTTTCCCCCACCCCTAATGTACAGTATCGTACTGTCCCAACTACATGGCTGTCGGGGAGCACTCTTTGAAAAATGACGATTGCAACGTTTACCCGTTTCTTATTCTCTCCTGTTTTAATTGTGAATTGCATTTTGCTAAACTTAAAAAGCCAAGTGTAGTAGTGTATTGTCTTCCAGTCCACTGTTTTTCCAACCTTTTCTGAGCCCAGGCACATTTTTTTCAATTGAAAAAGTCCTGAGGCACACCACCAGTAGAAAACATTAAAAAATGAAACTCAGTAGCCAATATTGACAATAAAAAGTTGTTCTCGCAATTGTTGGCTATGAAGTCAAACCATTACCAAGCATGCATCACTATAGCTCTTGTCTCAAAGTAGGTGTACTGTCACGACCTGTCACATCACGCCGTAAATTATTTGGAGTTTTTTTGTGTTTTCCTGTGTGTACTGTTTCAGTTCTTGTCTTGTGCTCCTATTTCGGTGGCTTTTCTTCTTTTGCTGGTATTTTCTTGTAGCAGTTTAATGTCTTCCTTGAGCAATATTCCCCGCATCTACTTTGTTTTAGCAATCGAGATATTTAAGTTGTTGCTATCTTTTTTGTGTAGACATTGTTGTTTGTCATGTCATGTACGGATGTACTTTGTGGACGCCGTCTGCTCCACATGCTGTAAGTCTTTGCTGTTGTCCAGCATTCTGTTTTTGTTTACTTTTACAGCCAGTTAAGTTTTAGTTTTGTTCTGCGTAGCCTTCCCTAAGTTTCAATGCCTTTTCTTAGCCTTGGTTGTCTTTATTTTATTTTTGTTTTAGTTAATTTTTTTTATTTTCAAGTGTTAGATACTTTTTTACCAACATGCTGCCTCCCGCATATTGTGATCACGACAAACCATGATCCCGACATCTACAAAGCAATTAGCTACCTGCTGCCACCTTCTGATATGCAAGAGTCTTACGCGGTTACTTTGCTAAACTCTAGACAGCACAGACACTCAACAATGGCACATTTGTGGATTATAATTACTGGTTTGCACAAAATATTTTTAACCCAAGTAAGTGAAATTACATAATCTCCCACGGCACACCAGACTGTATCTCACGGCACACTAGTGTGACGCGGCACAGTGGTTGAAAAATACTGTTCCAGTCTAATTGGCCCGACATTAACAGTTGATAGCAGATCTAAAAGTGGGGCAAATTCCTGCACGTGCGCCCTCGTGTTCAAACAGGCGAGTGGCGAGGCCTATCAGCATGGCCGCCATCCGACAGCAAATGAGACACCTCGGTCGTCCGACTGAATTAAACATGAGCCTGAGTCACAAGGAGGACTTTATTTCTTGTCTCCATTACTGTAATTCTGTCTGTTACCGTGGTTACCATCTTTACAATAAATGGCAACTATAAGGATAGGTTTTTGTCTTGATAGAATGGAACATCTTGAAAGGTACCTCCCCCGGCAATGGTCACAAGATGGTGTTGCCACGACAACCATGCACACGTGCACGGACAGCACAAACGTGACGTACACACAAACACATACTGTGGATGCCTCACTTAATAATTGATCACCCTGGAGGGCAACAAACGTGTGTGTTTGGTGCCAAGCCTCAATAGTGGGCAGAACATTGGACCTGTGGTTTTGATGTCACTTTACTGACGACAATGGAATGTTTTCACACACACATACAGTACAGTCTTTTATTGCTCCCATCCATCATACTGTGCAGAACACTACAGGACCTTGTCCATGTTGTCTTTCTGGCATAGTGATTGTCTCTCGATCAGTCATTGATCCGCTATTGGCATGCCCTTTTGATTGCCCATATTGGCGGGAAAAAGGTCAATGTGTCTTATTTGACTTCATGTTGTCATGTAATTATGTCAACCACGCGGTGTGTGCCTTTTCATACTTGCATTGAGCATTTTGAGTGCATACAGTGGGGCACAAAAGTATTTAGTCAGCCACCGATTGTGCAAGTTCCCCTACTTAAAATGATGACAGAGGTCTGTAATTTTCATCATAGGTACTAGAGATGCGCGGATAGGCAATTATATCATCCACCCGCCGTCCACCCGAACCAACATTTTATCAGAACCGCAACCGCCCGCCGCCCGCCACCCGCCTGCTGAAATTCTTCAGAGGTCGGCCACCTTTACCACTCAAAGAGCTATTTAAACCCGTTTCACAAAGTAATGAAGACAATTGGAGCCGCTAACGTTCTCGCGAATATCCAATTGGCGTTCATCCTGACGACAAGAATATGGACGTGCTGTGAAGCCATTGCTTTTGACACCTTCAACAACATGTACAAACCAATTGTTAGTCCGACAACATGTTGTGTGCAGCTTCCGTAATCACACGTACAAGATTGAAAGGCATAATGGGTGATACAGAGTACACTGATGGTTGTGATATAAACAACTTTAATACTTACTAATATGCGCCACGCTGTGAAGCCACCCCAAACAAGATTGACAAACACATTTCAGGAGAACATCCTCACAGTAACACAACAAATACCCAGAATCCTTTGTATCCGTGACAATTCCTGAATACATTATACACCCCGGCACCCTCAACCCCGCCCACTTTACCGACGCACGGGCTGGGGCGGGGGGTTTGCTGGTAGCGGGGTGTATAAAATAGTCAGGAATTGTCATGGATACAAAGGATTCTGGGTATTTGTTGTGTTGCATTTATGTTGTGTTACTGTGAGGATGTTCTCCCGAAATGTGTTCGTCAATCTTGTTTGGTTCGGCTTCACAGCGTGGCGCATATAACTAAGAGTGTTAAAATTGTTTATATCACAACCATTAGTGTACTCTGTGTCACCCAGTATGCCTTTCAGTCGTGTGCATGTTGCTGCGGAAGCCACACACAACATGATGCTGGACTGACGAGCAAATCGTACCTGCTGTAGAAGGCGACAAAGTCTATGGCTTTATAGCACGCCCTAATACTTATTATCTGAGCGACTGCTGGCAGTCATTCTACAGAATGTTAGCGTCTCCTATTGTCTTCTTCGCTTTGTGACACGGGTCTTAAATGGCTCTTTGAATGGCAAAGGATACCGATCCCAGAACCATGTTTATCAAATATTTCCGGATGGTTCAACCGCCACCCGCCCGAATCTAATTAAAATCTATTTTTTCGTCATGTCACCCACCCGTCCCGCTGTTTATCCGCGAACTTTGCGGATGAGACCGCAAACCGCGCATCTCTAATAGGTACACTTCAACTGTGAGAGACAGAATGTAAAAAAAAAAAACAAGAATTCACATCGTAAGAATTTTAAAGAATTTATTTGTAAATTATGGTGGAAAATAAGTATTTGGTCAACGATTGAAAGCTCTCACTGATGGAAGGAGGTTTTGGCTCAAAATCTCACGATACATGGCCCCATTCATTCTTTCCTTAACACGGATCTATCGTCCTGTCCCCTTAGCAGAAAAACAGCCCCAAAGCATGATGTTTCCACCCCCATGCTTCACAGTAGGTCTGGTGTTCTTGGGATGCAACTCAGTATTCTTCTTCCTCCAAACACGGCGAGTTGAATTTATACCAAAATGGATACATGGATGATACAGCAGAGGATTGGGAGAATGTCATGTGGTCAGATGAAACCAAAATAGAACTTTTTGGTATAAACTCAACTCTCTGTGTTTGGAGGAAGAAGAATACTGAGTTGCATCCCAAGAACACCACACCTACTGTGAAGCATGGGGTTGGAAAAATCATGCTTTGGGGCTGTTTTTCTGCTAAGGGGACAGAACAATTGATCCGTGTTAAGGAAAGAATGAATGGGGCCATGTATCATAAGATTTTGAGCCAAAACGTCCTTCCATCAGTGAGAGCTTTGAATGGTTGACCGAATACTTATTTTCCACCATAATTTACAAATAAATTCTTTGAAATTCCTACAATGTGAATTCCTGGATTTTATTTTTTCACATTCTGTCTCTCACAGTTGAAGTGTACCTATGATGAAAATTACAAACCTCTGTCATCATTTTAAGTGGGAGAACTTGCACAATCGGTGGCTGACTAAATACTTTTTTGCCCCACTGTAAGTGTGTACAGCAAACGCCGTGCACTGTCATCATTCCCTGGATGTAACGCTCAAAGCTAATTTGAATGGTTGCAATTCACAACAAAAAACAAGAGACGAAGACGAGGAAGCGGTTACATTTGATATTGTCGTGTGCAACAACACTAATGGATTTGGGACAGCACTACACTGTCAAACTGTGTAATCTAAGGAAGCAAACACACAGTTAAGAGTTATGATGCAACGATTGAAGAGTTTTACTGTTAACCGTGATTAAAATGTCATGGTTATTTAATTGCAAAAGCCTCCCTACACCGTGTGTGTTTCTGTCCTCCTCAATCGCTATAAACAGACATTATGCTGCTGTTATTTTCAGCACAACCTGCGCAGAATGTAAACAAAGTTACACCTATCGAAAGACACGCTAATATGCTACACATGTTTTTCACAATACAAAGGTCCTGAGTAGTCCGGAGTTCAATCCCAGGCTCTGGATTTTTCTGTGTGGAGTTTGCATGTTTTCCCCTTGACTGCGTGGGTTTCTCTCCGGGTACTCCGGCTTCCTCCCACTTCCAAAGACATGCAACTGGGGATAGGTTCATTGGCAACACTAAATGGTCCCTAGTGTGTGAATGTGAGTGTGAATGTTGTCTGTCTATCTGTGTTGGCCCTGTGATGAGATGGCGACTTGTCCAGGGTGTTGCCCGCTTTCCGCCCAAATGCAGCTGGGAACCCAAAAAGAGACAAGTGGTAAAAAATGGATGCATGGATAGCTTAAATATGGCAGCCGAACAAAGCAGCAAACGTTCACCCCCCCCCCCCCCCCCCACCCCCGACTATTTCCAACAGTAATTAATATCACAACAAACGCTCGAAAGGATTTAATTAATTAAATTAATTAAATAATTAAAGTATTTATAAATGGTTGATTTATACTAGCTAGTAAGGTAAAGTGTTGTACCTGACAAGTTTTGGCTACCTTGCTTCTGCAGCCTTCATCAGAGGTGTCATGTGTTGACAAAACATGTCAGGTACAGCACTTTACCTTACTAGCCTTTATAAATAAAGCATTTATAAATACACGTCAGTAGGCTAAATGGACTTCAACAAATTAATTAAAGTACCAATGATTGTCACACACACACTAGGTGTGGTGAAATGTCCTCTGCATTAGACCCATCCCCTTGATCACCCCCTGGGAAGTGAGGAGAGCAGTGGGCAGCAGCGGTGCCACGCCCGGGAATACTTTATGGTGATTTAACCCCCAATTCCAACCCTTGATGCTGAGTACCAAGCAGGGAGGCAATGGGTCCCGTTTTTTTTATAGTCTTTGGTATGACTCGGCCAGGGTTTGAACTCACAGCCTACCGATCTCAGGGCGGACACTCTAACCACTAGGCCACTGAGAGGGTTTATATGGGATGTCATACGTTTTGTGTTGTGAAATTAATCAATGCATAACAATTGTGATATATGTGGAACTGTGATCATTACTCAGACTACAATAAAAGTCAAATTCACCTGTATTGTAAATTTTTCAACGTATGTTGAAAAATGGAAAACATGTTTCACTCTGAACCACGGTGTGAGTTAATTGGGTACAAAAATAAATAAAAAATTCAGATATATTAAATGTACATGATAATGTACAAAAGTGTGCATTTTGGAATAAAAAACACAGTATCAGCAGCAACAACAAATGTTCATGGACTTAAATGATAAATGGGTTGTACCTGTATAGCGCTTTTCTACCTTCAAGGTACTCAAAGCGTTTTTGACACTACTTCCACAATTACCTATTCACACACTGATGGAGGGAGCTGCCATGCAAGGCGCCAACCAGCACCCATCAGTAGCAAGGGTGAAGTCCCTTGCTCAGGACACAACGGACGTGACGAGGTTGGTACTAGGTGGGGATTGAACCAGAGACCCTCGTGTTGCGCACGGCCACTCTTCCACTGCGCCACAACTTGAGTTTTGTACAATGAATGCTTATTGTCTATCTGTGTTGGCCCGGGGTATGAGGTGGTGACTTGTCCAGGGTGTAGTGCCTGCTGTCTGGATAGGCTCCAGCCTATTTCAAGAAGTAACATTTTAAATTTTGGCAAGTGGTAAATAATTTACAGTGTACATTGAAAATACAAAATATGTACAGTCAAAATCTATAATTGTTACATCCCTCGTACACAGTGTACTCAGCTATGAAAGTGGAAGTGCGCAAATTAAAACACAGCCATTGTGTGGGAAGGTTCCTGAGTGGACATGAGAAAGTGTCGTCATTGCGTCATCTTGGACGTTCATGTTGGGGATGAGGAGCGACACAGCCGGTAATAACTTCGAACAAACAGTTCATCTTATGTAATGTTCATGCCGGACTAGAAGAGGGTCTGAGGGGTCTGTCTCCATGGCAACCAGATCCTAATTCGTCTTGTGATTCACCGCGATTGTCCCGCTTCCCTGGACCCTCACCTCTCTTTTTCTTCCTCCTCTGCAGAAAGTCAGCGAGAAGGTGGGCGGCGCCGAAGGCACCAAGCTCGACGATGACTTCAAGGAAATGGAGAAGGTAAGTGTGCCGGTGATACGCGTGTCCACGGGAAAGGAGTCTTACACTGTCCTTGCAGAAGGTGGACATCACAAGCAGAGCGGTTCTGGATATCATGACCAGGACTACGGAGTACCTGCAGCCCAATCCAGCATCCAGAGCCAAGCTAAGCATGATCAACACCATGTCCAAAATACGCGGACAAGAAAAGGGACCCGGATACCCTCAGGCTGAGTCTGTCCTGGGAGACGCTATGTTGAAGTTTGGACGAGAGCTGGGGGAGGAGTCCAGCTTTGGTAAGATGGACTTAACTTACCGAAGGAACATCTCACCTGCTCCTCTTCTTCGTCATCTAAATCACAGGCCTGGCGCTCATGGACGCTGGGGAATCGATGAAAGAGCTGGGCGAGGTGAAGGACGCTCTCGACATGGAAGTCAAACAGAACTTTATTGACCCGCTGCAGAACCTCCACGACAAAGACCTGAAAGAGATCCAGGTGAGTCAACCCTGTGGTTAGAGTGTCCGCCCTGAGATCGGTAGGTCGTGAGTTCAAACCCCGGCCGAGTCATACCAAAGACTATAAAAATGAGACCCATTACCTCCCTGCCTGCCACTCAGCATCAAGGGTTGGAATTGGGGGTTAAAGGCCTACTGAAATTAGATTTTCTTATTGAAACGGGGATAGCAGGTCCATTCTATGTGTCATACTTGATCATTTCGCGATATTGCCATATTTTTGCTGAAAGGATTTAGTAGAGAACATCGACGATAAAGTTTGCAACTTTAGGTCGCTAATAAAAAAGCCTTGCCTTTGCCGGAAGTAGCAGACGATGTGCGCGTGACGTCACTGGTTGTACGGCTCCTCACAGCTAGAGCTATTCGGACAGAGTAAGCGACAATTTCCCCATTAATTTTTTTTTTCTCTTTTTTTTTTTTCCTGTCCAGCTTCTCAGGCAAATCATATAGTTGATGTTGATGCCCATATCGGCTGTTCAGATTTACTTTACAAAAGAGAAGTGTAGGATACTTCTCTTGTTGCCTTATTTGAATTTGACTTTATTAAATGTATTTACATTATCATTTGGTGCAGCCGGGCCGGAGCAGGAGGGGATAAAAAGAGAGAAAAAAAAAGAAGACCAAGGGGGAAATTGTGGGGATAAGAGGGGGATTAGACAGAGAGACAAAAACAACAACAGCAAATACAACAATAACAACAACACCAGCACATACAATATGTACAAATATGATCGTAGAATTGATAGCAAATTAGCAGTTAGCGAAATAAATAATAATATAGTAATGACAATGAGCATTTTTACACTAAAACTGGAGCAATACAAATGCCAATAGAAAAAGCGCTATTGATCATGAACAAAACCAATTGTTTACCTCTGTTATCAACAATACAGTTGTTCTAATGCAACAATACGTATACATAATGATGGCTAGAAAGATAATTTAAAAAATATATATAAATGAAAAAAAAAAAAAAGGAATACCGAAAGATGAAAGGGAGGAGAGAGAGGCAACCTATATTGATATTGTAGATTGTTATCGTAACAATGGGTTAAGCTTTGTCAATATGCCATGTATCACCCAGTTTACCCTAGGGCAACAACGTTGATATATGTTTGATGAAACATGATTATGTGCATGAGTGTATGTATGTACAGTATATGTACTTGTATATGAACAGAATGTGTATATGAATGTTTGTACAGTGAATGTATATGTACAGTATGTGTATGTTTATACCGTGAATGTGCGTGTAGATCAGGGGTGTCAAAGTCAAATACAGAGTGGGACAAAATTTAAAACTGAACGAAGCCGCGGGCCAAGGTTGAACAAATTAATCCTTTGATAGGGACCCAAACAAGTTTTGGATTGAATATTGACCAAGCAAGGCTTATATAACTTTACAGTGACCTGCAAAATCGAGTTTTAAATAATAATAAAAAATATCAATGGCATATCAAATAAAATAAAAATACAAATTGAATGCCTCTTTTCGGCGGCGGGTTTGAGTTGGGTCGGGGTTTGGTGGTAGCAGGGGTGTATATTGTAGCATCCCGGAAGAGTTAGTGTTGCAAGGGATTTTGGGTATTTGTTTGGTTGCGTTTGTTGTGTTACGGTGCGGATGTTCTCCCGAAATGTGTTTGTCATTTTTGTTTGCTGTGGGTTCACAGTGTGGCGTATATTTGTAACAGTGTTAAAGTTGTTTATACGGCCACCCTCAGTGTGACCTGTATGGCTGTTGACCAAGTATGCCTTGCATACACGTGTGTGTGTATGAGCCGCATATATTATGTGAGTGGGCCGTGACGCTGTTTGTATAGAGGAAAAGCGGACGTGGCGACATGTAGAGAACGCCAAAGGCAGTGCTTTTATGGCCCGCCCCCAATATTATTGTCCGGGTGGAAATCGGGAGAAATTCGAGAGGGGCACTGAACTTCAGGAGTCTCCCGGGAAAATCGGGAGGGTTGACGGGTATGAGTATTAGTGGTGAATGCGGTGTTACAGCGGCGGGCCAGCTCTAATGTTAATTTGATATTGCCTCAAGGGCCAAATTAAATTACACGGGCCAGAGTTTGACACCCATGGTGTAGATCAGGGGTGCCCATTACGTCGAGCAATAAAAATGAGCAATCATCAATCATACCGAGACTTCACTTTCATCAGTTGTTTGACATTCTCGGCACCCGAGGATCTTGTGAGATGACGCTGGCTGCTGCGAGCTCATATTTAAGAAAAAAATCAGGGCGGACGCAGAGAAACACATTTTATTTCTAGAGACTCCGTACCTACTGTCAAAACTCTAAAGACCGACTGCACAGTTCCTGTCTTCACCATAAAAGACCTGTTTCATCCTGCCTGTGCTAACAAAATAAGAGTCTCAGAAAGCTAGCGTGCACATGCTAGCAAGCTACGGAGTTTGATGCCAATGTATTTCTCCCCCGCCCTCAGCGACCGCTTTCTCACTTGCTTGCCCACCCGCACACTCACTGACGTCACTCACCTGCTGCCAGACATTAAAGGGCCACACACATATGCTACTCTCATAACAAAGTGTTTAAAAACGAGTATGCAAGTTGGACAAATGAGATGCCAAATCCAACCACTTTCATGTGGTATTGGACAGAAAGGAGGACTTTTTTTTTCCTCCATTTGAAAATGCGGACGTTATCAGCACCACTGTCTAATTCCAATCAATGCAAGTCATCAGAATCAAATACACCAACTTATATTCTTGTCTTCATGAAAGAAAGGAATCTATGTGTGTTAAACATGCTTGTATTATCATTAAACACCATTAACTTGTTAACAAAAATGTCTCTTTCATAAATAAATATAAATTATAAATAGGAATGAGGTAGATCTCCTCGACTTGGTCAATTGAAAAGTAGCTCGCCTGCAGAAAAAGTGTGAGCGCCCCTGGTGTAGATGGACGGACTTGGAGTATGTAGGTATGTAATGTATTTCCCCATTAATTTGAGCGAGTATGAAAGATTTGTAGATGAGGTAATTTAGAGTGAAGGACTAGAAAAAAAAAAAAAAGGCGATTGCAGTGAGAGCGATTCAGATGTTATTAGACACATTTCCTAGTATAATTCCGGAAAATCCCTTATCTGTCTATTGTGTTGCTAGTGTTTTAGTGAGTTAAACAGTACCTCAAAGTCGGAGGGGTGTGGCTACGGGTGTTTTGACGCCAGAGTCTCTGAGAGAAGTCACGGCAGCTGCAGGAGGTCGCTGGCTCCGCTGATCTCCGGTAAGAGGTGACTTATTTCCACAATTTTCTCACCAAAACCTGCCGGTTGACATGTAGTCGGATCCATGTTCGCTTGACCGCTCTGATCCATAGTAAAGCTTCACCTCCGGGAATTTTAAACAAGGAAACACTGTGTGTTCGTGTGGCTAAAGGCTAATAGCTTCCCACCTCTATCTTTGTACTTTGACTTCTCCATTATTAATTGAACAAATTGCAAAAGATTCAGCAAAAAAGATGTAAAAAATACTGTGTAATTGCGCGATGAAAAGAGACTACTTTTAGCCACAAGTGGTGCTGGGCTAATATGTCCCCTCCAACCAATAACGTCACAAACACGCGTCATCATTCCGCGACGTTTTCAACAGGAAACTCCGCGGGAAATTAAAAATTGTAATTTAGTAAACTAAACCGGCCGTATTGGCATCTGTTGCAATGTTAATATATATAAACTATCAGACTGTGTGGTCGGTAGTAGTGGGTTTCAGTAGGCCTTTAAATCACCAGAAATGATTCCCGAGCGCAGCCACTGCTGCTGCACAATGCTCCCCTCACCTCCCGGGGGGTGGAACAAGGGAATGGGTCAAATCCAGAGGTTTATTTCACCACACCTAGTGTGTGTGTGACTATCATTGGTACTGTAACTTTAACTTTAAGGGTGTCGAGGTGAAGGCGACAAGACACTTTTTGACGCTCTCTTCATCCTCAGCACCACCTGAAGAAGATGGAAGGACGCCGCCTCGACTTTGACTACAAGAAGAAGCGACAGGGGAAGGTGCAGGACGACGAGATTAAACAAGCGCTGGAGAAGTTTGACGAGAGCAAAGAGATCGCCGAGCAGAGCATGTTCAACCTTCTGGAAAGCGATGTAAGACGTCTCAGCTGCGAGGGGGGCATCGTCTTGTTTGGGTTGCTATGGTAACGCTGGCTCGCGTGTTGTAGATCGAGCAGGTGAGCCAAGTGGCGGCGCTGGTCCATGCCCAGCTGGAGTACCACAGCCGCACCACTCAGATCCTTCAGCAGCTCTCCAGCAAGATGGAGGACAGGTATGCCAGCAGCAACGACGCGGACGGGATTTCGTCGTCAGTGTCGCTTTAAAAAAAAAGTCTCCTCTTCAGGATAAAGGAAGTGTCCAGCAAACCCAGGAAGGAGTTTGTTCCCAAACCTCGCATGACTTTGGAGCTACTGCCCCCGAGCGAGAATCACAACGGCGGTCTTCATTCTGCAAAATCCCCTGGAAGATCACCAGGTAGGAGGAGGGAGGAGCTCGCTTTTGGGCACGCCCATGCAAGCCTCTACAGTGTGTGTGTGTGTGTGTGTGTGTGTGTGTGTGTGTGTGTGTGTGTGTGTGTGCGTGTGCGTTTGTGCGCGCGTGCGTGTGCACGTGTGCATCTCAGCCCCGCTGGATCAGCCGTGTTGCCGGGCGCTCTACGACTTTGAACCGGAGAACGAAGGCGAGCTGGGTTTCAAAGAAGGCGACGTCATCACACTGACCAATCAGATCGACGACAATTGGTACGAAGGAATGATCCACGGCCACTCGGGCTTCTTCCCCATCAACTACGTAGACATACTGGTGCCGCTCCCGCATTAAGGCCCGCCGCCGCTGCCCAGCACGACCTTTGCCGAGGTCCACGAATCCCCGCCTCCTCCTTATTCTTCTGTGCTTTGTGCGACTGCGTGACGTCATGATTGGCGGCCGCCTGCCGGCTGCAGGACTCGAGTTGGAAGAAGAGAGGTGAGCGTGTCCGCATGAGACCGCGTGAGGATCTCCACGCCGCCACGGGGCGCTGTGGCATAAATGTGCGTGCCGTCTTCCTTGCGTCTTCAGCATTGCTCTCTCCTTTTCTTCTTCCACGCCACGTTTGCATGAGGCGGCCTTTTCGCATCATGGGGGGGCGGGGTCTTCTCATGACAACGCCGACGTCAGTGGTTTTTTTTGTCGAGCGTCTGCTTGTTGGCGTGTCTTTCTTGTGGCTGTTGCATGCAAGGCTGTGTGAAGGAGGCGGACATTACTTCTTGCATCACAAAAGGTCGCTGTGTTATCAGACCGCCAAAGGGGCGGCTGTGTGTGAGGTGAATCATTTTTTAGTAGACGCTAAAGTATTCAATGTTGTCAGGCACGTGTAACCAAGTGTGCTTCTAGACCATTGGTGTCCAAGGTGTGGCCTGGGGCAAAAAGTAAAATTTAAAAAAACAACAGCAGCAACAAAAGTGGAAAAAATTAGGTCCTGGGTTGTCCAAAGTGCAGCTTGTTTTCAATTGGTCCAGCCCCATTATACAATTTCACAAAAAAACAACAAAAGTTGAAACTCAGCAAAAAAGCTTAATGTTATGATAAAAAGTTAAAATGTTTACAATGAACAGAAAAAGCACTTTCGATGGAAATTGCGTGCGAATGCTGAAAAGTTGAAGCTAAACTGAAATGCGAAGAGGTAGCACGCTAGACAGAAAAGTTATATACTTTGTTACCTGACCCTAACTGCATACTTATATAACTTTGAGGTGTATACTTGCAAGAATAGCAAAACAAGCTAACATGCTAACAGTAAACGTGTGTCAAGTACCAACATATATGATTCCGAGGTGTATTAAAGTTAAAGTTAAAGTACCAATAATTGTCACACACACACACTAGGAGTAGTGAAATTTGTCCTCTACATTTGACCCATCCCCTTGTTCACCCCCTGGGAGGTGAGGGGAGCAGTGGGTACCAGCGGTGCCGCGCCCGGGAATCATTTTTGGTGATTTAACCCCCAATTCCAATCCTTGATGCTGAGTGCCAAGCCGGGAGGTAATGGGTCCCATTTTTATAGTCTTTGGTATGACTCGGCCAGTGTTTGATTGATTGATTGAGACTTTTATTAGTAGATTGCACAGTACAGTACATATTCCATACAATTGACCACTAAATTGTAACACCTGAATAAGTTTTTCAACTTGTTTAAGTTGGGGTCCATGTTATTCAATTCATGGTAAACTCACAACCTACCGATCTCAGGGCGGACACTCGAACCCTTAGGCCACTGAGTAGGTACCTACATAAATAACTGAAAATGACAGCATGCTACTGTTAGCATGTTAACTTTACCATGCCAGCAATTGATTAACATGAGCACGGTGCATTATGACTCTGGAATGGTTTGAATCAGTTGGTGAATGTGGAAATTGGGACGTTTGAAATTGTATTTATTATTTTTGAATGGGAAAAATGTCCCAGAAAATTTGGAATTTCAGACAATAAAGAATTTTTTTTTTAACTATAGAAAAAATGGTCATGCGCATGACATGAATGAACTGAACATTGTGAAAGTGGCATGGTTTGAATCAGATGGAAAATGTTGGAAGAAAAGACAGACAAAATTAGGGTGGAATAATGCTTTTCAGCATTCACACTATAAGGTAACCACTTTGTTAGATACAACACAGAACTGTTTTGTATTTGCTGCTGCATTTGGCCTTTTATTTTTTGACAAAATGAGAATTCTTAAAATGGCTCCTCACACCTTCTGGATTTTTTTTGTAAACCGCCCTTGATGGAGATAGTTCGGACACTCCCTGCCTGCACTATGCTAGCAGTCCTCCAGATGAACAGCGTTCAAAGTGTATAAAGTGTTTACCATGCAAACAAACAAACAGTATGTGTCCACTCCAGTGGTCTCGGTATTAAATGTGCGTTAGCATGGCTAAAGCTAACGGCTAATGCTAGTTGGCTACCTGTTAGCCACTCACCATGCTGTTCACACTAACACTAAAAAGTGTCAAGGATGTACCAGTCAAATGCTTGTTTTCATCATTACTTTCCTCCCGAGTCGACATTGTGAAGTGTAACTTGTGGACAGGAATCTTCAAATGTGTTGTCAGCTCAACAAGTGAGCTAACATTATGACGAGCCTGAATCTCGCACAGCTGCTATCTATATGGATATCAATGAGTATTGATCACAAAGGCAATAAAATATAGCTTACAATGAGCTCTTTAGCACCCTAAGACGTCGCCGTCGTTTCTCGGTTCTGTTGAGTTGGTTGGTGTTGTGGTCTTCGGAGGTCACTGCCAGGTTTGTTTGCCCCACCTGATGTCGTCTCCATCGGCACTTACACTCCCAAGTAAATTTCCTCATCGTATGTTTTATTTTTTTTTCCCACCTGGATGGAGGCATGTTTTCTGGCCTCCATGAGGGACCTGTGCAGCCTCGGTCAGACCCTGGTAAGAATAATAGCCTACTTGAGTCAGTAACAGGACCTTTCTTTGACCTCCAGCTGCTCCATAATACAGTTTGCCTTGTATAAAATGGCCTCATCAATCTGCCTGCTTTTTCTGCCGAGCTACGTTGTTGTTTATAATTGTAATGATCACCGATTTATTCCTGTGTCTTATTTATTTATGAGCAGCTGTGGTGGAGGGGGCGTGGTCCAAGCGAGCTGTTGCTCCCCTCTTATGGGATGATGGTAATGATGACAATGTGTATGTATATACCTGTTGTGAAGGTGACCAGCAATGTACTGACAATAAAAGATTCACACGACACAAATCGCTATGATTGTCAGAAAAAGAAGTTTCAAAAATACAACCTTTAAAATAACATGCACATATGTCACATTTGAAACCATGCCTTAATTTTTTTAACAAAAAATAGAAACCTATTTGTTATGTAATTGAGGTGTAATTACCTTTCTAGGTGCCGTGGATCCCTGGTTTTCTTCTTCTTTTCTACATTTTGGTATCTTCCGCGAGTTATGTAGTTACCTAAAGCCTTTATCGACTATGTGTGTGTGTGTGTGTGTGTGTGTGTGTGTGTGTGTGTGTGCGTGTTGCCAAAAGTATTTGGCCACCCATCCAAATGATCAGAATCTGGTGTCCTAATCACTTGGCCCAGGCACAGGTGTATAAAATCAAGCACTTAGGCATGGAGACTTTTTCTACAAACATTTGTGAAAGAATGGGCTGCTCTCAGGAGCTCAGTGATTTCCAGCATGGAACTTTCATAGGATGCCACCTGCGCAACAAATCCAGTGGAGAAATTTCCTCGCTCCTAAATATTCCAAAGTCGACTGTCGGCTTTATTATAAGAAAATGGAAGAGTTTGGGAACAACAGCAACTCAGCCATGAAGTGGTTGGCCACGAAAACTGACAGAGAGGGGTCAGCGGGTGCTGAAGCGTATAGTGCAAAGAGTTTGACGATTTTCGGCATAGTCACAGTTGCTACAGAGCTCCAAACTTCATGTGACATTCCAATTAGACCACGTACAGTACGCAGAGAGCTTCATGGAATGGGTTTCCATGGCCGATCAGTGATAGCTATGCCATACATCACCAAGTCCAACGCAACGCGTCGGATGCAGTGGTGTAAAGCACGTCGCCACTTGGACTAGAGCAGTGGAGACGCTTTCTCTGGAGTGATAAATTACGCTTTACCATCCGGCAATCTGGTGGACGAGTCTGGGTTTGGAGGTTGCATTTCATGGAAGCTGCATTTTTACCCAATCATGGCACCCACCTGTTCCCAATTAGCCTGTTCACCTGTGGGATTTTCCAAAATACGTGTTTGATGAGCAGTCTTCAACTTGCTCAGTCTTTTTGCCACTTGTGCCAGCTTTTTTGAAACGTGTTGCAGGCATCAAATTCCAAATTGTGCCAGCTTTTTTGAAACATGTTGCAGGCATCAAATTCCAAATGAGATAGTATTTGCATAAAATAACAGTTTTCTGACACCACATTGACAAAGATAAGACCTTCTGTAGGAAAGTTCTGTGGTCAAATGAAACAACAATTTTGCTGTTTGGCCACAATACCTATACAGTAGATATGTTTGGAGGAGAAAAGATGAGGCATTTAATCCCAGGAACACCACCCTACCGTCAAGCATGGTGGTGGTAGGTAGTATTATGCTTCGGGCCTGTTTTGCTGCCAATGGAACTGGTGCTTTAAATTGGTCAATGAAAAAGGAGGATTACCTCCAAATTCTTCAAGACAACCTAAAATCATCAGCCCGGAGTTTAGGTCATGGGCGCAGTTGGGTGTTCCAACAGGACAATGACCCCAAACACACGTCAAAAGTGTTAAAGGAATGGCTAAATCAGACGAGAATTAAGGTTTTAGAATGCCCTTCCCAAAGTCCTGACTTAAACATGTGGAGAATGCTGAGGAAATAAGTCATGTAAGGAAACCAACACATTTAGCTGAACTGCACCAATTTTGTAAAAAAAAGTGGTAAAAAAAAAATTCAACCAGAAGCTTACCAAAAGCTTGTGGATGGCTACCAAAAGCGCCTTATTACAGTTAAACTTGACAAGGGACGTGTAACCAAATATTACCATTGACTTATGTATACTTTTGACCCAGCAAATTCGGTCGCATTTTCAGTAGAGCCATAATAACTTCATAAAAGAACCAAACTTTATGAATGTTTTTTGTGACCATCAAATATGTGCTCCAATCACTCTATCACAAAAAAATGACAGTTGTAGAAATTATTGAAAACTCAAGACAGCCATGCCATTATGTTCTTTACAAGTATATGTAAACTTTTGATCGTGACTGTATATATACACGTACAACATACTATTCGGGGTCTTTCTGTGTGGAGTTTGCATGTTCTCCCCGTGGCTCCGTGGGATTTCTCCAGGTACTCTGGCTTCCTCACACTTCCAAAGACATGCACCTGGGGATAGGTTGATTGGCAACACTAAATGGTCCCTAGTGTGTGAATGTGAGTGTGAATGTTGTCTGTCCATCTGTGTTGGGCCTACGATGAGGTGGCAACTTGTCCAGGGTGTTCCCCGCCTTCCACCCAAATGCAGCTCGGATAGGTTTCAGCAGCCCCCGCAACTCCAATAGGGACAAGCGGTAGAAAATGGATGGATGGATGAGCATTCCTTAAAGACATTCTGGTACAGAAAGTGACCAGAATGCCATTTTTGCCATTTGTTTACAACAGAATGGAATGCTGGGCATTCCGACTATTTTGGTATTAGTCAATCCACAGCGATAGTTCTGCCACACAATACCTCAATGCCAACGAGGGAAAATTACTCTGCGATGATTGGCATTGGCTTTGACAGAAGGATTGCTTGTTTGCATCAAAACAGTTATTTTTCTCACTACAATTGGGAGTAACCATCCTTGCCCAGGCACACCCTCCTGTTTTTTTGGAGTATAAATATTTGGGGTCTGGGCACCAGCCGCTAGACTAAATCTGAGCAATCTAAGTCTATGAGCACGAACTGATGAAGACTACTCGGATGAAAGGCGAAACTTCTTCCAAGACAAACCAAAAAGTCCAGTTGCGATGAATTGAATGCCCTGAGATTGCAATGAGAGATTACGATGACACCAATCATTTTATTTTGGTTGGTAAAAAAAAGTATCGCATAAACTTAGTCATTGTGAAAAAATAAAAAATTTTAAGCAAATGTATTCGGTGAAACCACTAATGGTAACATCCATCCATCCATCCATTTGCTACTGCTTGTCCCTTTTGGGGTCGCGGGGGATTGCTGGAGCCTATCTCAGCTGCATTCGGGCGGAAGGCAAGGCACACCCTGGACAAGTTGCCATCTCATCACAGGGCCAACACAGATAGACAACATTCACACGCACATTCACACACTAGGGCCAATTTAGTGTTGCCAATCAACTTATCCCCAGGTACTTGCCTTTGGAGGTGGGACTAAGCCGGAGTACCCGGATGGAACCCACACAGTCACAGGGAGAACATGCAAACTCCACAAAGAAAGATCCCGAGCCCGGGATTGAACCCAGGACTACTCAGGACCTTCGTATTGTGAGGCAGATGCACTAACCCCTGTTTCACCGTGCTGCCTAATGGTAACAAAATATAGCTAATGTGTACTTGTCTTATTTTTTGGTTTGAAAAAATGTAACTTTGAAAAAGTTGCATACAGCCCATTTAAGGAACCACATGTGTTTCTTACCTAATATAAAATAACACATACATGGTGTTTTGGCATTAAAATGTGTTTAAACAATATATACAGCAGTGAATATGCAACAATGTGAGAAAATTCTGACATTTAAGGACAGTGGTGTCTAACTCGTTTTAGCTCAGAGGCCGCAATACAGGGACGTGCACATGATCATAGAGGGGCAGGGGCTCAAAGTCAGAAAAGGGCAGGAAATTGTTTTTTGGTCCTTTACACAATATGGAAATGTATGTAAAATATAATTTGCTAATAGGAAGCTAACTACTTAGCTGTGTGTCCTTTGTAGGTAAAAGTGATTGACGTTTCTTTTGTGTCAACAAATTATTGTCATAATGAGTTAATTCACATTATCAGAGGCTTGGAAGACATGAAAAGCAACAAAACACTGGTTTATTATTAGGCTATTTATTGTCAAAGATAAGCACTTTAATATTAAACATTGGACAGTGCAACCTGAACTTCGAAAAAAAAAAAAAAAATACCCAAATGGATAAAACTTCAATGTGAAAATCTGTCCTTCTTCCCTTAACTTGATGAAAACACCATCAAGTTGTAACTTATGGTCTTTCTCACTTAATGCTCAGACTAAACAATTGAAACGCAATACAACTTTATATCTAAACAACTACTGTGAGAGAAATGTGATCCGCAGTAAACAGAGTGCATTTTATTTTGAAAAATAACCCGGTGTTTTATTTTGTACACTACTTCCTCTCCCGCACGATCCGCTCTGCTCTGTGCGGAATTGATGTGCCGTGCTCAATTGATGCGCCGTGCTCCGACGTCCGGCAAAAACAGAAGCTGACACATTGAATAATATAATAATACAGCGTTTTCTGAAATATTACCCATATTAGATGCTGAATAAGTGGACGGCGACTAGGCCATAACTCACAGGTTCAAGTTGCTCCACTGTCACGTCTCCTCAGGCAGCAGTTGGCTCTCTATCCTCTCTCTCACTCACTCACTCACTCGCCCTCTCTCTCTCTCTCTCTCTGGCAGAAGCGCAGGCTCAAACAACCCGGTATTACAAGAAAACGTGGAGTTTTTGTACCGCTATTTTTTGTTTTGTTTTTTTACATCCCTAACAGGAATTTATGAATGTTGTTTAAAGACAGAAAAAAAAACACACACACAGGCAGAGGGCACTTTTTAAGACGAGGCAAAAAAGGGCAGGGGCTCAAGCACCCATAGGGCCCCATGTGTGCACGTGCCAGCCGCAATAAGGAATATCTGTGCGCACGTGGTCCGAACTATTAAAATCATGGCATGAAAACTAAAAAAATAAAGACAACTTCAGATTGTTTTATTTGTCTTACTTAGGCCAAAAATAGAAAAACACATTCTGAAAATATTACAATAAAAATGTAGAAAAAAATACCGGCAGCGGTAAAGTTTGGATCCATGAAGGAAAGAAGAAAGTGAATGAATGTTAGTGACTGAATACATTTACATGTGCATGAAAATGTGTTTTCTTTTGTATTACTATTTTTTTTTTAATAAATTAAGTAACGTTTATGACAACCTTTTTCCAAAACACGATATAGAATGTGAGCTATAACAGGATAATGGATACATTTATCTTTTTTTTTTTTTTTTTTAAACACTTACACAAAAGTGAATCCCTAATAATTTACAGTGGGATCCCATTTTATGACTTGATGGGGTCCCTTGGACCCATTTTGAAAATTCCTAACGCCAACACCGATGGAGTATTGGTGCGTGCAAAACATCAGCAGGCGGCTGTCGCCTCCGGGCCAGTTCTTATGCTAATCAAATATTATCCCGGGGGCCATAGATAATTAATTCGCGGGCCGGTTTAGGCCTGCGGACCGTGACTTTGACAGCACTGGTTTAGGACGCATCTAACGGCTGACCTACTTGTCCACACTAAACCGTAACGTCTCACCAGGATTAAGTTAGACCAGCCCTGGGCAAATTAAGGCCCGGGGGCCACATGCGGCCCGTTAAGGTTTTTAATTTGGCCCGCCGGACATTCTCAAATAATTTTTTTAAATCTTTAAGATGGAAAGTGTAGCTGCCATTATGATGTGCAGTGATGCTTTCTAATGACCGTAAGTCTTCAACTATGGAATCTGCGCTTTTGGATGATATACCAGTTACTATGGTAATTTAATTAGTTACTATGGTAATCTCATTGGTGACTACCACCCGAACGCCTCCCTAAAGAGGTGTTTAGGGCACGTATGACCGGCAGGAGGCCATGGGGAAGACCCAGGACACGTTGGGAAGACTATCTCTCCCGGCTGGCCTGGGAACACCTCGGGATTTGGACAAAGTGGCTGGGTAGAGGGAAGTCTGGGCTTCTCTGCTAAGGCTGCTGTCCCACGACCCCACCTCGAATAAGTGGAAGAAAATGGATGAATGGATGGATGGTAATCTGATTAGTTACTATGGTCATCTAATTAGTAACTATTAGGGCTGTGAATCTTTGGGTGTCCCACGATTCGATTCAATGTCGATTCTTGGGGTCACGATTCGATAAAATATCGATTTTTTTCGATTCGATTCGATTCTCGATTCAAAAACTATATTTTTCCGTTTCAAAAAGATTCTGTATTCATTCAATACTTGGGATTTCAGCAGGATATATCCCAGTCTGCTGACATGCTAGCAGAGTAGTAGATTAAAAAAAAAAAAAAAAAGCTTTTATAATTGTAAAGGACAATGTTTTATCAACTGATTGCAATAACGTAAAATTGTTTTAACTATTAAAAAAAACTAAAATATGACTTATTTTATCTTTGTGAAGACATTGGACACAGTGTGTTGTCAAGCTTATGAGATGCGATGCAAGTGATTCATCAACTTAATTCTAAACATTTCTTCACAAAAAAAGAAATCGTTAACATCAGTATTTATGAAAAGAATCTAGCTGTCAACACTGAATATTGCATCGTTGCAGTTATTTTCACAGTTTATGAACTTACATTCATATTTTGTTGAAGTATTATTCAATACATATATTTTTAAATTATTTTTGCATTGTTGCTATTTTTAGAAAAATGTTTTTTAAATCTCACGTACCCCTTGGCATACCTTCAAGTACCCCAAAGGGGTACGCGTACCCCTATTTGAGAACCACTGCTATATAGTATGCGCCTGCCTTGAATTACTGCCGGGTCAAACTCGCTTCGCAAAATAATTAGCGCATGCTTAGTATTACCGCCTGGTCAAACTCGGGACGTCACGAGTGACACTTCCACTGTCATAATTTTCAAAATGGAGGAGGCTGATTTCAATACCGGTAATTTGAAATTGCATTAAGGGAAGAAGATTAAGAGCTATTCAGTGTAGGATTTAAGGCCCAAGCTTACATCACATTCAAATTTTTACTGCATGCCTTTGGTAAGTGCCAGAGTGAGAAGAGGTTTTAAAATAATTAGCGCACGCTAACTTTTACCACATGCCTTTGGTAAGCGCAGGAGTGAGAAGAGGTTTTAAATTAATTATCGCCCCGGCGGCAATTCAAGGAAATACGGTATACTGATTAACTTGTGAGATGACTGTATTATGCTGATAGTATATATTTGTACCATGAGTTGATAAACGTGGAGCCCGACTTAAACAAGTTGAAAAACTTATTCGGGTGTTACCATTTAGTGGTGTTGTACGCACAATACCAATGGCGCGCAATTTACAAAATGCGGAAACGCATTTTGCAAATTTAATGTCAACTCAAATCAAATGTTTATTGGATTCATTACTATACAGTGTAAATCCACGACTAAACTACTGACTAAACTACTACCAAGTGTGGATTTAGGCCTGGTGGCCTATTTCAAATTCCAGGTAACCCTACATTATTATATTTTATAAATAGTAAACCAAGTTGTGCTAGTAGTTTAGTCAGTAGTTTAGTCGTGGATGTACACTGTATAGTGATTAATCCAATGAACATTTGATTTAATTTGATTTGATTTGATTTGGTTTGACATTAAATTTGCGCGCCATTGATATTGTGCTTACAACAGTGGTCAATTGTACGGAATATGTACTGAACCCTGCAATCTACTAATAAAAGTTTCAATCAATCAATCAATCAATCAATAGACAGTGTTAGAACAATTACAGACCGAGAGTCCAAGTAGCATTTTTTTAAGGCTAAAATAAAACACCTTTAAAAAAAACTAAAACATTTTCAAAACAATATTTATTTATTGGTAATAGTAATACTAATTACAAAATAAAGTTTTAAAGTGATTTGTAACTTCGACCACAATCACTCGTCTCGTTGCGGTGTCGTCATACTTTGAAGGCGTCCCCGGAAGTTGTGTGTTTCAAACAAAACTTTGCCGTTGCTCCAGCGTGTCGGCATACAAGAAGACAAGAAGGACGAGCAAGTTCCTCCAAACAGAGATAAGCACTAAAGCCTAAACAGAGGACATGGGCTTGAAGAAATTGGTCTCGTCAGAGCTGGGCCAGCGGGCACCGGAAG
This sequence comes from Nerophis ophidion, assembly GCF_033978795.1. NCBI lineage: Eukaryota > Metazoa > Chordata > Actinopteri > Syngnathiformes > Syngnathidae > Nerophis > Nerophis ophidion. The sequence continues at coordinate 16,690,300 of NC_084620.1, forward strand.
ACGTAAGTTGAAGTGTTTTTTTTTCTTCGGTCTTGCCCGACTGTGGGAGCCAAGCGGGGCGAGCACATGGCGCACTTTTTGGGGGGAGTTCCTATTAGATACACGCCGACTGGGGAGTCAAGCCGGCAGGGATAATAGGTAGAATAAAATCATTTACTGTTTAACTATGACGTCGTTTATGCGTGGCCCGGCTGCTCAAACGCATGGCGCCATGTTCTTTATTGTGCGTCGGAGTCAACGTTAACTTGTGTCAAAGTCAGCCGAGGCCGGCTAATTCCTAGTCGGGCTGCGTAGAGGAGGAATGCTGATTGGTGCCGAATGCGCTTTTAACTTAAACAATAATTATTATTATTACACCAATGTCAATAATAGCATAGAATATTGAGTACAAATGTGTATTTTAAAATGGTTTGCTTCTGTCAACGTCATTCCTTAGGATCATACATATAAGTTAACTGCTGTGTTCCAGGAATTAGTTGGAGCCCGCGTCCATGTTGCGGTTGGGCGCGTAGTTAGCCGCGTGCTAACGCTAGCTAGCAGAATGTTATTTTGAGCCTTGCCGATTTGTAAATCTGAATAACACACCGTCCTGTTAATATTGTTACTACTTAACACTACCAAATTGTATTTCTCTCCCCTCGATGGAATAAAATATAAACCAACACCACATTATTTGTAGCTAACTGCATGCTAGCTTGAGGTGGCGACTTGTCCAGGGTGTACGCTGCCTTCCGTCTGATTGTAGCTGAGATAGGCGCCAGCACCCCCCGCGACCCCTAAAGGGAATAAGCGGTTGAAAATGGATGTATGGATGCAAGCTAGTTTGGCATGGTTACTTAGGTTTGGAGTTTACAAAACAATTGCGCCCCGGAATGCGTCCCAATTTGATGTCACTCAAGTCAGTTTATCTGTATCGTATGTGTTTATCCATCCATTTCCTACCGCTTATTCCCATTGGAATCGCGGAGGGGTCCCCATCTCAGCTACAATCGGGTAGAAGGCGGTGTACACCCTGGACAAGTCGCCACCTCATCGCAGGGCCAACACAGATAGACAACATTCACACTCACATTCACACACTAGGGCCAATTTATCCATCCATCCATCCATTTTCTACCGCTTATTCCCTTTGGGGTTGCGGGGGGCGCTGGCGCCTAACTCAACTACGATCGGGCGGAAGGCGGGGTACACCCTGGACAAGTCGCCACCTCATCGCAGGGCCAACACAAATAGACAGACAACATTCACACTCACATTCACACACTAGGGCCAATTTAGTGTTGTAAAATTAACCTATCCCCAGGTGCATGTCTTTGGAAGCGGAGGGAACCCACGCATTCACGGGGAGGATGTTGTAGGCACAATACCAATGTGAGCAATTTGCAAAATGCGCAACCGCATTTTGCAAATTTAATGTCAAATCAAATGTTTATTGGATTCATCACTATACAGTGTACATCCACGACTTAAACTACTGACTAAACTACTACCACAACTTGGTCTACTATTTATAAAATATAATAATGTAGAGTTACCTGGAACTTGAAATAGGGCACACGGCCTGAATCCACACTTCCCTCGCCAAACACCTTCGTTTCCCAACCCTCACGCTTGGATAAATAGGCCTTGATGTCATCTACGCATTGTTGGGAGACTGTTTTGCTGTTAGATCGCGTCCAAATCTGCAAAGTGTGCGAGATTGGTGAAATGCTTACAACATTTACAAACAGTCGCGGCCCGGGATGCGTTCCTATTTGATGTCACTCAAGTCAGTTTATCTGTATCATATGTGTTTATCCATCGATCCAATTTCTACCGCTTATTCCCTGGACGAGTCGCAGGGCCAACACAGACAGACAACATTCACACTCACATTCACACACTAGGGCCAATTTAATGTTGCCAATCAACCTATCCCCAGGTGCATGTCTTTGGAAGTGGGAGTAAGCCGGAAAACCCGGAGGGAACCCACGCATTCACGGGGAGAACATGCAAACTCCCATCCATCCATTTTTTCTATCGCTTATTCCCTTTTGGGGTCGCGGGGGGCGCTGGTCCCTACTTCAGCTACAATCGGGCGGAAGGGGGCGTACACCCTGGACAAGTCGCCACCTCATCGCAGGGCCAACACAGATAGACAGACAACATTCACACACTAGGGCCAATTTAGTGTTGCCAATCAACATATCCCCAGGTGGCTGTCTTTTGAAGTGGGAGGAAGCAGGAAAACCCGTAGGGATCCCACGCATTCACGGGGATGATATTGTAGGCACAATACCAATGTGAGCAATTTGCAAAATACGCAACCCCATTTAGCAAATTTGTATAATGCGCAATCTTTTTGCAAATTGCTTCCAGCTATATATTTGAATAATGTGTGGTGCACATTTTGAAAATCAATGGGCGCAAATACATGTTTTTGGTGTCAAAATAATTTATTAAATACTTCCATCCATCCATCCATTTTCTACCGCTTATTCCCTTTTGGGTCGCGGGGGGCGCTGGCGCCTATCTCAGCTACAATCAGGCGGAAGGCGGGGTACACCCTGGACAAGTCACCAACTCATCAGAGGGCCAACAGATAGACAGACAACATTCACACTCACATTCAAACTCTAGGGCCAATTTAGTGTTGCCAATCAACCTATCCCCAGGTGCTTGTCTTTGGAAGTGGGAGGAAACCGGAGTACCCGGAGGGAACCCACACATTCACGGGGAGAACATGCAAACTCCACACAGAAAGATCCCGAGCCTGGATTTGAACCCAGGACTGCAGGAACTTCGTTTTGTGAGGCAGACGCACTAACCCCTCTTCCACTGTGAAGCCCTTATTAACTACTTATGTAAATCTATTCATTTGTAGTCGGGACAACATAACTGAATATTGCCCTCAAATCAGTCTAACCCTAACCACTATACAGTGTACATCCACGACTAAACTACTACCACAACTTGGTTTACTATTTATAAAATATAATAATGTAGGTTTACTGACTAAACCATCCACAAAATCTTGTCTTAAATCTTGTCTCGCGATATGCAAATTGCTTGCGCACAATGGAAATGACGTATAATTTGCAAAGTGCGCGAAATGGTGAAATGCTTACAACAAGTACATGCAAACTCCACACAGAAAGATCCCGAGCCCGGGATTGAAGCAAGGACTGCTCAGGACCTTCGTATTGTGAGGCAGACGCACTAACCCCTCTTCCACCGTGAAGCCCCTTATCACAAATATTGATGTGAAACAAATTATATTCATATAACACTTTTCTTCTAGAGAATTAAAATGCTATACGTTGTGAAATTCATTATCCATATATTTAAGCTACGTTTAAACCAGTTCAAGTGCAGTGACGTTCGGTGAACTAAACAGCAGGTAAATGATAAATGAGTTGTAGTTGTATAACGCTTTTCTACCTTGAAGGTACTCAAAGCGCATTGACACTACTTCCACATTTAGCCATTCACACACTGATGGAGGGAGCTGCCATGCAAGGCGCTAACCAGCATCCATCAGGAGCAAGGGTGAAGTGTCTTGCTCAGGACACAACGGACGTGACGAGGTTGGTACTAGGTTGGGATTGAACCAAGGACCCTCGGGTTGCGCACGGCCACTCTCCCACTGCGGAACACGCGGTATGGCATAGATACTTTAGGACAGTGGTCCCCAACCACCGGGCCGTGGCCCGATTGGTACCGGGCCGCAGAATAATTTTTTATTAATTTTTCTTTTTAAAAAAAAAAATATATTTTTTTTAATTAAATCAACATAAAAACACAATATACATTTACAATTAGTGCACCAACCACAAAAACCTCCCTTTTTCATGACAAAAAAGTCACTTTTTCATGACAAAGAAAAGAAAAGAAAAAAACCCGACCGCCGTTTGAGGTTGGCGGGGTTGGGGGCGCGTGTATAATATAGCCAAGAGTCATGGATGCATTGGAATTCTGGGTAATTCTTATGTTGCGTTTATAATGTGTTACATAGCCAATGTTCTCCAGAAATGTGTTTGGTGTGGGTTCACAGAGTGTGGCGCATATTAGAGTGTTAAAGTTGTTTATATCACAACCATCAGTGTAAAAGGTATGGCGATACGATATGTATGCGTCCGATCGGCACGCAGATAGCATGGTGTAAAGGTGGGCGCGATGACATGTTGTAGAGCAGTGGTCCCCAACTTTATATCACACTCAATTTTTTACTGCATGCCATTGGTAAGCGCAGGGGTGAGAAGAGGTTTTAAAATGATTAGCGCCTGCTTACTTTTACCGCATGCCTTGAATAAGCGCAGGGGTGAGAAGAGGTTTTAAATTAATTAGCGCCCCGGCGGCTATTCAAGGAAATACGGTATTCTTAAAAAAAAAAAAGTCTGGCTTGTGTATTTGGCTTCAAAGTTTGTAATACTATTACTACTAACAATTTGTGTAGCCGGAGGTAAATATAAGGTGGCCATATTGGATGTTTGTTGTAAAAAATTAATAAATGCTTTTAGGTTGCACAGCTGCATCTGGGAATGCTGGGTTTTAGAGTGTTTAAACAAATTTGAGTCCATGTGCTTTGCTAGTAGTAGAGGCCTACAGAGACCATCTGTGAGAGAGCTTGTGTATTTGTCGGACAATGTGCATGTCACATATGCAGTCCAATTAAGGCATGACTGTCTTTGCATAAATGAGAGACTAAACCTAAAGTGACCATCAAGTATCTTTTTTTTTTTTTTTTTACTAACGTACCAAAGTAACGGACTACAATTATAAACGTACTCCAAGTTCATTTCTTTTTAAACATTGGTTTGATAGTGAAATTGACCCCAAACTGACTGCACTCAGGTCCATGAGCTGATTCTTGATAACTGTCGCTCAAGTGATGGGAAGGTTGAAGGCATCACAGAAGAATTCTGTAATCTGGAGATGCTGAGCCTCATTAATGTGGGCTTGACCAGTGTCGCAGAAATCCCCAAACTGGACAAACTCAAAAAGGTGACAAAATATTCTCTGATGTTATTATTTTTGTTACTTTTTGAAGGTGATTGTTGCTTTATCATTGGTGCATGTGGTTTGTTGCAGCTGGAGCTGAGTGATAACAGAATATCGGGTGGCCTGGAAGTTCTGGCAGAGCGTGTGAAAAACTTGACGCATCTTCACCTTAGCGGTAACAAGTTTAAAGACATTAGCACGTTGGAACCACTGGTGGGTCATTTTTAATTACTTTTATTTTTTACGTTTTGGTAAATGAAGATTACAGGAATGGGCGCTACTTTTTTTTTCCTCCACCAGAAAAATTTGCCTCAGCTGAAGAGTTTAGACCTTTTCAACTGCGAGGTGACCAACCTGGCTGACTACAGGCAATCCATCTTCAAGCTCCTCCCCAACCTCACCTACTTGGACGGCTTTGACATTGAGAACGGCGAGGCATCTGATTCAGAAGGCGAAGTGGACGGGGCCGAAGATGACGATGAAGGTGAGTTTACTTCCCTTTAGTTGCCTCCAACGATGTCTTGGCTCCTCTCTCTATTGCAGATGGTGACTCGGAAGACTTTGAGGATGAGGAGGAGGAAGACGATGAGGACGTAGTGGCCGAAGAGGACGACGACGAAGACGACAGCAACGATGATGAGGTGAACACTTTGTGCTTGTGTCCGCAGATAAGTCTGTTTGGAGTCAGCTGTGTGAAATTTTGACATTTCTTTTGGTAGGATGGACACGTGAACGGAGATGTTGACAGTGAGGAAGACGTGGACGATGAAGAGGACGATGAGGATGATGGTCAGTACGCACTCCCCCTTACATGAGCATGTTCAGTACCAGTAGAGTGGGAAAAACAAGTTGCCTCTATATTGAAGCTAATATCTGATTTATGACACCAAATTATTTCCGAAGTTTGCGAATAAAACGATATGACCAAAATAATATCAATCTCAGTGATTCTCCACTCAGCCACGTAATCCGTGACGTAACGTTAGGAACCCCAGATCCCTTCTCCATCAACAATATTACTAATCAAGCAGACTTTGAGAGCCAACAATGATTTTTTTTTGAGACGTTATGATATTGAACCTTGCATTTTTTAGCCCGAACACAAAGACGAGGAGCAATATGTTTTAGAGGCCGAGTGCTAAATGGATGGAGCTTTACAGAAATACAATAGCATTATCAACATTTCTATGTGTTAAACATATACACAAACCCTGACTGTAAAATTTTCACCTTTGCTCGGAGGCCGATCACCGACGGGACGCTCACATAATTCCGTTTAGATCAGGGATGGGCAAACTACGGCCTGCAGCCCACATTTGGCCCATTGGTATTTTTGATCAGGCACGACAAAAAATAAAACAGTTGAGTAGATTGTGTTATAATTAGGACCACAGGAATTGTCCTGTAATGCCAAATAATTACACATAGTGGCGCAATAGGACTGCAGTATGATTGATTGATTGCACAGCCCAGGTACTTTTTTTTTTTTTTTTTTTTACTGTTCCTGCTCTGACAGCAGAACCAATTTCCAACAATGACAAAAGTTGACAGCAAATGCCAGAAGTTTAATAAGGAATTGGCAACTGAATACTTTTTTCACTGAAGTCAGGTCAAAGGCTGGATGTCTTATTTGCCAAGAATACACAGCGGCTTTGAAGAAATACAACGCAAGTTGTCATTTCTCCACCAAGCACGCTAATTATGCAAACAACCAGTCAATGCAAGAACGGACCGCTAGTGCTCAGAAGTTGGAGGCGAATTTGCAGGCTCAACAAAACATCTTTATCCGACAAACTACCATTCAAGAATCAAGCTTAAGGCAAGTTATCTACCGGCATTCAAATTAGTAGGCCTTTTTTGAAGGAGAGTTTCTAAAAGTGCATGGTGGATACAGCAGGTGTTTTGTGCCCTGAGAGCAAGAGTAAATTTGAAAAAGAAATAGCTTATCATGCAGGATAGTGACTTGCCGTGTGGAGCTAATTGACGACTTAACAAAGCAAGCACAACAAAAAAACAGTCTGTTACATTATATTCCTTGGCACTGGATGAAAGTAATGACATTCGAGAAACCACTCTGCTTTTGATTTTAATCAGAGGGATTAATGCCAATAAGAGATAACCAAAGAGTTTTTGGTCATGAAATCTCTAAATGGAAAAAAGTAAGGAGAAAACTTATCCAGCACTGTGTCGTAATTCGTCATGAAGCACACTGACTTGGAGTAAGCTCGCTAACCTTACCACAGATGTCGCCAAATTTCCCAGGAAAGAACTTCGGGTTTCTAAAAATAATCCAGGAGAGGGTGAAAGACAACCCGCAACATGGGGTACTTTTTTACACTGCAAAATCCTCTAGGAGGCACTGTGCACATCTGTATTGCAGCTTGACCACTAGTGGAGCCATTTATAAAGCTTGTTAACTTTATGCGGAAGAGGGCACTTCACTATCATCAGTTTATTACATTTCTTGAAGAGAGTGACGCCGACCAGCAGGACTTGCTTTACCATTCCAATGTGCGCTGGTTAAGTTTGGGTAAAATATATCAACGTGTGAGAGGTCAAACAGGAGATGATTAAATTTTTGGAGCAATTTAAAAAAGCTGATGCAACATTCTCTGTGCAAATAAGAAACGTCGGGGTGCCCCTGTGCTCAACAAATAAAATATTGCATCTCCCACTTTTTCTGGAATTGTCTTTGCTCATCACAAACCTTTCTTTTCACTGCTTGCTTTGAAAAAGACAGGTTTGGGCTTGTGGAATATATTTATAATTAGCCGACGCACGGCAAATAATGTTATTTCCGCAATGTGTGTCACTCCATTTTTCCTCCCTACAGCAACACGGGATAGCGAGCACAAAAAAGTGACGGCTCCCGGAGTGTTATCCGGCGTCGTATAGAAATATATGTAGTGTTCATTGTGTGAGGCAATGCAAATTAAACAATAAAAAAAACATAATGGTTTGAATTGGTCCAGGTTATCGGGGACTGTAATTACTGGACAGGTGTCGCAGTGTGAATGCAGCCAGGCACGTGAGAAAACCCTCGTCTCCATGGCAACGTCTCTGTCGCTTTCACTCATTTGCCGCTTTTCCACTAAAGCAGGGTAGACAACCCAAAACGTTGAAAGAGCCATTTTGGACCCAAATAACACAACGCTGGGCAGTACGGTGGTATAGGGGTTAGTGCGTCTGCCTCACAATATGAAGGTCCTGAGTAGTCCTGGGTTCAATCCCGGGCTCGGGATCTTTCTGTGTGGAGTTTGTATGTTCACCCCGTGACTGTGTGGGTTCCCTCCTGGTACTCCGACTTCCTCCCACTTCCAAAGACATGCACCTGGTGATAGATTGATTGGGAACACTAAATGGGCCCTGGTGTGTGAATGTTGTCTGTCTATCTGTGTTGGCCCTGTGATGAGGTGGCGACTTGTCCAGGGTGTACAACGCCTTCCGCCTGATTGTAGCTGAGCTAGGCTCCAGCGACCCCAAAGGAAATACGTGGTAGAAATGGATGGATGGATAATACAACACTGTCAAGTGGCGTTCATATAAAACTCGCGGGCATCACTAACATTACACTTTCATATCAAGGTGGGTGCCGCAAAATAACATCTCGCGGGCCGCGTGTCTGAGACCCCTGATCTAGAATCTACTTCAAGCAAGTTTGAGACACGGTGGCTTAGTGTGTCAACAATAACAGCATAACTTAGCATTAGCATTCCCCTATCTTCTAACAAGAAGAGGAGCCAGCAAGCAAGTTGGCATTAGCTTACTGCTATCAATGCACTGCTAAAAAAGGCCGTTTGCGTTGGCGCTTATAATAATAATAATAATAATATCACTAATACTTGTTAATTTTCAGGTTACGACATGTAAATGGAATAGTTTCTCCGCCCACAACCTCAATGTTTATAGAGGGTATAATGGGCAAAATAGAGGACCCCTGTTGACTCAAGTGTTAGCTATTTATTTACGATTACTAATGCATAGGGTATGTGTTCCTGTCTTACATAAGGTTGTGAATGATACACAGCATATCTCGTTCCAATTTATTTGTAGTCCCTAGTATGAGTGATCTGATATGGTCAGATTGCAGAAGCGTTACTACAGTGATATAGAATCTCACGGAAATTGCCGAAGATATTTGAAGCCAAATATTCAAAATGGCAGACTGAATTTGCTGCACTTTGTGATGTTTAGATGCTATTTTCACATACTTTGAGAATTGTAAATACAAGTTAATGTGGTTAAAATTGATACAATAAAACACAATTAAGCATATAAAGTCCATTTGATGTTCTACTCTACTGGTGCTTAAAGATGTTGGTGAGTATTGACGATCATTTTGTCATCTTAAGTAGACGAGGACCCGCCCCCAGCCAAAGGAGAAAAGAGGAAGAGGGACCCCGAGGATGAGGACGACGATGAAGAAGATGATTAACTCCCAAATGCCTGTCCTACATCCCTCCCCAACAGCTGCATTCCATTTCTCTAACTGGTACCCCACTTTTTTAAACCCTAAACTTAAGTTGATGCCTGCCCATAGTTATGTGATCAAGTGTTAATGGACATCACAAAGTTTCTCAGGACTTGAAGTTCATCAATCATAAAATATCTGAAGTCACTTTTTAGATTTTGCCAAGACAAATTAATTATGCAACATCAGAGGATGTCATTGCACCATTCTCCCCTAACCCCCTGCTGTGATGTAATCAATCCTGCCCCACTCCCCCGCAGGCTAAGCGCTCAGGGCAAAAAAGTTTCATCATTTGTTTTCCCCTTGCCAGCAAAGTTTTTAAAATATCTTTTGTTTTCCCGAGGATGGTTTCATTTTGTTCTTTGGGGGCTCTTTTCCCCCCGCCCTGTTTGCCGTTTACACTGACTATTGTTTTTTGTTTTGTATTTTTACTTTCTGTAAGTTAAAGCAAAAACTACCAAAAAAATACAAAAAGGACTTTGTAAATAAAATCTTAACGTTTTGCTCTTGTCTCCCAATTTGGATTAATTTCTACTAAATGGGCCCTAGTGTTTGAATGTGAGTGTGAATGTTGTTTGTCTATCTGTGTTGGCCCTGCGATGAGGTGGCGACTTGTCCAGGGTGTACACCGCCTTCCGCCCGATTGTAGCTGAAATAGGCGCCAGCACCCCCCCGCGACCCCAAAAGGGAATAAGCGGTAGAAAATGGATGGATGGATGGATGGTCCCGAAGTCCACAGAATGGAAAAATTCAGGCGGTCCTCTGTTGAGACATAAGCTGTCAGCAGGGGGCGCTTCGCTGGTTTTTGCTGCTTTTGACTTCCTCCTCCAGCTGAGCGATTCTCACCTGTCAATGAGCAACAAGTGACACATTAGCAATCGTGGTAGTTACAATGTAAAAATGGCCACCTGTGCATACTTACATCTTTTAGGTCTAGTGCTTCTCGCAGACCTCGGATTTCATCTTGTTGTTTGTAGAACGCATCAAGGAGCTAGAGAGCAGCACAAACCTGAATGGCTTTCAAGAACTGAACAGTGAAATCACTGGTGTTCAATCAGATTGTTGTTACCAGGACCCAATAACTCAAACTTCAAAATGGCAGTATACATTTTGACTCAACCAACCATAGTTAACAGGAATTTTTTGTTAGGGATGTCAAAATTATTTTAATGCTTAAAGTATCCTCCAGTGGGCAGGAACCAAATATACAACAGGGTTTGGTGTAATTTTTACAAGTGCTATGCAATAGGTCTCAAAGTATGTTCATGGCATCATAGGGCTTGTTTACCTCGTCCTCGGTTGTGGGCGGAGGCCTCTCTGCAGGCTCGCAGCAGTGCGGCATGATGTCATATGTCCAAAGTGATGCCTGTGTCTCGTCCGGCTGCCACCCTGAAAGCTCGTTGACCTCCCTTCGATATTTTGCATCCTGGTATGCCAGCTGCTCCTCCAGAAAATTCTATGGAGAACCAGTAATGAAATTCCTTCACTAAGTCAGGTTGATTGATGGAGCAGCCGAATTGGTACTAGTTGGTACCTTCGGGCCATGCTGGTACCATTTCTTGTCGGCAAGGCTTTCATGGTAAGGGTTGACAACCTTAGCGCTGGGTCGTAAAGATATCAGGACAGGGCCTGCTGGACCCAAATTTCATCTAAGACATTTAGACCAATGTTGTTAATCTTGGGTCAAGCTGCGTACTGACTTCTGTTGATTCCAGCCAGCCATTCCTGAGCTGTCATTGCGGCCGTGCCCCCTGCTGTCATGGGGTACAGGTCCTCATGGAAGGTGCCTGACTGACAGGACAGATATAAGGTTTCAATCTTTGGCCTTTTTGAACAAAGTCCGGAAGAGGAGCGCCACCTTTTTTCGCGGTACTATCATGGACAGTGGCTCCACCAGGTCTTTGATGGCGATCACACGATAGAACCTAAAAATCTCGCAAGCGTTGACATCCAGGCCGCGCTTTGGCATCACTGCTGAGGTATGATGGAGGTCACATGTTAGCGTAGCATGTATAGCATATGAATGGCTGTTTGTGGATGAGTTACCGTAATTCCTTGAATTGCCGCAGGACATATAGTATGCGCCTGCCTTGAATTACTGCCAGGTCAAGCTCGCTTCCCAAAATGATTAGCGCATGCTTACTATTACCGCCTGGTCAAACTCGTGACGTCACAAGTGACACTTCCCCTGTCATCATTTTCAAAATGGAGGAGGCTGATTTCAATACCGGTAATTTGAAATCGCATAAAGGGAAGAAGATTAAGAGCTATTCAGTAGGATTTAACGTCCAAGCTTACATCACACTCAAATTTTGTGTCTGGTGGTGAGCATGCTACTATGATAGCTAAATTGTGTGAGTGTATTTTTAGTGTTGGTCCAGGTCTCACCAAGTCCTTTGTGAGGCAGCGGCGACCTGAACTCGGTCAGGAAGCTGATGTAAGGTTTCTCAGAGGTCAGCTCGTAGTACCTGATGTTTCCGTCCCCCTGTGACAGACACTTTAGCTGACCTTTAAAGGCCAACTGAAACCCACTACTACCCACCACACAGTCTGATAGTTTATATATCAATGATGAAATATTAACATTGCAACACATGCCAATACGGCCTTTTTAGTTCACTAAATTGCAATTTTAAGTTTCCCAGGAGTTTTTTCTTGAAAACGTCGCGTAATGACGTGTACGCTTGACGTCACGGGCTGTTAGGAATCTGAGCGCTGCGCATACACACACAGCTAAAAGTCGTCTGCTCTAACTGCATAATTACACAGTATTTTGGAGATCTGTGTTGCTGAATCTTTTGCAATTTGTTCAATTAATATTGGAGAAGTCAAAGTAGAAAGACAGAGTTGGGAAGCTTTAGCCTTTAGCCACACAAACACACGGTGATTCCTTGTTTAAAATTCACGGAGGTGAAACTTTACTATGGATCAGAGCGGACATGGATCCCAGCTGAATGTCAACCAGCAGGTTCCGGTGTGAAAATTGTGGTTAAAAAGTTGCTTCTTACCGGACGTACACTTCCGACTATCAGGTACTGTTAAACTCACTAAAACACTAACAACACAATAGAAAGATAATGAATTCCCCAGAATTATCCTAGTAAATGTCTCTAAATACATTTGAATCTGTCTCAATGCAATCGTGTTTTTTTTTTTCCCATTTTTTTTTTTTTTTTCCTAGTCCATCGCTATCAATATCCACAAACACAAATCTTTCATCCTCGCGTAAATTAATGGAGAAATTGTTGTTTTCCCGGTCCGAATAGCTCTTTTTGTTGGAGGCTCCCATTAAAATCAATGTGAGGATGTGAGGAGCCATCAAACATGTGACGTCATCGTCTCTGACTTCCGGTAGAGGCAGGGCTTTTTTCCAGTTGCGAACTTTATCGCGGATGTTCTCTACTAAATCCTTTCAGCAAAAATATGGCAATATCGCGAAATGATCAAGTATGACACATAGAACGGACCTGCTATCCCCGTTCAAATAAGAACATCTCATTTCAGTAGGCCTTTAACCTGTTGCATATGCTGTGACGCTAGAGAAGAGTTGTGAGACGTGTCATTACGTCACTCAGTATGGTTTTGACTCACCTTCCCAGCAAGGTAGAGCATGTTGGTGTCTGGATCAAAGAATGGGAAGAGAACTCCTGCAGAACCGTCGAGATCCTCTTCATATAAAGGTTCCGACAAGTCGTCCTGCCCACAAAAAGAAGTCGCTGCTGCATGTTTCCTGCTTGATACAGGTTTCCGCTTCAGTTTTTTCTTTGTTTTCAGAGCAAGTCCTGCAGACGTCCTTACCGGGTCCCACAGCACTATCTGTCTATGGTTCCAAGGCGAGCAGCCGGTGCTCAGCAGCATTTTCAGGCCTGCCAAGTAGATTACCTTGTTTGCCTTGTGAGATTTATTGCAGGACACCTACAGAGGAAACGCACAAAACATTTTTCTTTCATCAGGCTTCCTGTCTGCAGAAAACACACCTGGATAACCTGTCCTGTCCGAGGGTCCAACACTCGCACGCGTCTGTCTTTGGACACCACCGCCAAATGGCTTCCCTCCTGGTTGAAGCTGGCAGACAGCAGCAGCTTCTCTGAGGGGAAGCGTGATGATGACGGGTAGATGGGTGCCATGACCACACGCACCGGGTGCCTGAGCACTGACCCATCCTGAGACACATCCCACAGGAGGACCTGTGGCCGAGACAGAAGATACCCTGTTCAATACAAAAAATATGTACAAAATACATGATCCTTCAGACCGCCGCCTCACCTTGAAATCATAAGCTGAGCTCAGTAGAAGGTTCTCAGCGGTCGGATGCCACTCAATAAGCCCCACCCTCCTGGAGTGACCAATCAGCGTCTTCCTGGCCTGCGTTAGGTTCCGTTGGACGCCGCTTAGCGGGATGTCCCAGATCTTCACCTGTGAAGTCAAACATTTAACTATGTTTGCCATGGGAACCACAGAGGATACCAGGAAGTGGTCATCACGCACCATGCAGTCCTCGGAACATGACGCAATGCAGCGGTCATCAAATGGGTTCCACTTGACGTCCAGAACACGTGCCCTGTGGCCGCACACCCTCGGGTACTGATGGTCCACTCTGCCTGTCTGGAAGGGAGGTGGATTCCTGATCTTTCGCTCTATTGGCTGATGATAATGATGAAGAAGATGTGCCTACGTGGTGGATTGGCAGCACCAGGAAGGACCCGCCCCCAGCACACTCGGTCACCATGGCGATGAAGCATGGGTTGACTGAGCAGTAGTGGTTGTCATGGACACCGCGTGTGATGGGAACGCCGTCATAGCCTCGCTCCTTGCTGGATGTCTTCCCAAAGACATGACGGAACTTGGAGTGGTGGAAGGATGAGCGCCACGACATCTTGAAGACAAGTACACAAGTGTGTGTGTGTGTGTGTGTGTGTGTGTGTGTGTGCTGCATAAAAACGCATTATGAATGCAATCTTGTGTTATTCAACTTTGACATGTTTTTCTGCATCATTTTTTTGACGCTCAATTACTTTAATATTTCTCAACACATTCAAACAAAATGTTCAGTTCAATGAAGACGCGATGGCTCTATCAACACATTCCAAAAATGACCACATTTTACATAATTTCACATTTTCCGAAACAATATCCAATTTAAAAATAATAGATACATTGTAAAAGTTCCACATTCCTCAGCTGATTCCCGCATCATCAAATTCAACTCATACAGGATATTTGGATTCAATTTCCATGTAACAATAGTTCTACTTTATTCCAAAATTGCACATTTCCTGTCAAAGATTCCTTTGAACTTAGCAATTCTTAGTATGACCGCAGTTCTCAAACTAGTCTAACCATTGCTACATCAAAAGATTCATTCAAAAGCATTCAAGCTATCTGTTTTCAGAATTTCTGGTTTTCCCACAATACAGATTTTTTGGTCCACAATTTCTAATTGACTTAAATGCAATGTTTGCATATTTCCCAAACCATACCAGCATCAAAACATTCAAGGCTAAACATTTGCCATATTCTAAAAAAAAAAATCCCACTTTTCTGTTTCCACATTTTCCGTTCATTTCGGTTCATCTTCAGAATTCAAACAAATTCCAGAAAAGTTGCCTTCTCTAGTTATCTATTAATGTTCTCATCTATAATAAATAGCACACAAAGTGACAAACTGATCATGTGAGACGGCTCTCTTGTCGAATACAATATTTATTAAAGGACATTCTAACTTCCAGCTACAAATTGCTCCTCAGCCTTGGAAAGATCAGTTTACTTCATGACTTTGCTTCTCATTTCTTCTCAGGAATAACCAATGTTACTTTGCCTTCTGATCACGAATTGATTGTTACAGCCGATCTTACTTAGCCCAGCCTCGTCGGGATAAGCAATAAGACAGGAATCAGGTGTGTAGTTGTCATGTGAATACGAACACGACCCTCGGTGGTTGTGGTAAACTCTTGGACTAAATTGGAGGTTGGGGCCGTAGTGTTGTGCAGGCAAGACACTATCTTCTCTCCTCACATTAAAAAGGAGTAAAAGTCATTAAAATTATTGAGCGAAAAGTTAGGGCTTGAATTGCATTGGAAATAGGGATGTAACGGTTTTGTAGATACCGCGGTATTTCGGGTTCAAAGTCGTATCAATTATGCTGTGACAGAATCAAACAAAAACTGGGTGTGCAGTTTTTTTCTGTCTCTTTTACTTTGGTGGGTCTAAAAAATAAACTTTATCGCCCAGATTCCTCTGCGCAGCGCGAGTCTGCAATGTGGGGGCATGGAGCTAAAGAGAAAGCGGAAACTGAAGTGTTTTCCACTTCGGAGTAGATATAATTTTTTTTTTTAATCTGTTCATAACTTTTTAAGTCATGCTGCTAAAAGATAAACCCTAGCAAAAACATAACTTCTGTGACAGAAGTAATAAGGCGCGCCACGATGTCAAGCAAAAACAGACTCGGTCAAGGCGAGGGGGAAGCAACCGTGAACTACTTGATAAGCTACCATCACCTGGAAAAGATCAAAGCTAAACATCTATTTTTAAGGTACTTACATCAATAAAAGTTAAAGTGTGAGTTAACTTTTCTAAGAAACTGCATTGTCAAAATGAATAGAACAAATATCAACTGTAGAGGACATCGCTTCTCAGAAAGTAAAAGTTGAGCGACACAGTGGATGTTAGTGCACAATTCTTTGTACATAGAAATACAAACATTTTAACATTATGTTTGTGTTCAATTAAAGTGAGTGTGTTTATCTTAAAAAATTCTGCCGATTCATTTTACACAATATAGTATTTTTAAGTCTTTTTTTGTTGTTGTTTTGGAAATAAACCACAATAATAGTGCTGTGGCCTTAAAGGGGAACATTATCACCAGACCTATGTAAGCGTCAGTATATACATTGATGTTGCAGAAAAAAGACCATATGTTTTTTTAACCGATTCCCAACTTTAAAAGGGTGAATTTGGCGATTTAAACGCCTTTCAATTGTTCGCTGTCGGAGCAATGACCTTTCACCCGTGACGTTACAATGGGAAGCAATCCGCCATTTTCTCAAACACATTACACACACAAGTCAAATCAGCTCTGTTATTTTACGTTTTTTCGACTGTTTTCCGTACCTTGGAGACATCATGCCTCGTCGGTGTTTTGCCGGAGGGTGTAACAACACGATCAGGGACGGATTCAAGTTGACTTACGTGGAGTGTGCATCGATTAGCATGGCATGCTAATTGATGCTAACATGCTATTTAGGCTAGCTGTATTTACGTATTGCATCGTTATGCCTCATTTGTTGCTATATTAGCATCCAGCCTTTCCCTCCACCCACATTTAATGCCAGACAAACACATACCAATCTGTAATACCATCGTATCGTAAAATTTTGATATCGATACATCCCTAGTTAAAAAGCATTTAATACTATGTCCAGAGGCATTAAACATGTAATACAATTGTAGGACTGGGCCAATAATCAATCAAATGATAAATTAACTTAATAACGTTGGGGTCATCAATAAATTGCTACGACTGTCTGTGCGTTTCTTTTCTTTGGCTCTGGCTTTCAAACTGGATATTCTATTCTATTGTAAGATCCGAAAGGATGAGAAGTGCTGCTTTCATACCGGCCACTCCGCTGAATGGCAAAATTAAAACGGCTCTACTATTCTTTGGTCACTGTTGGTGTTCAGTCCTTAACGCTGACATCATGTTGTGTTAATGAGGAAGCTGCGCTTGTTTCATACACGACTTCTTTATTTCAGTGGTCCCCAGTTAACTTGGCTAACATTAGCAACTCTCGTGTGATCTCTGGCGGTCCAGGAGGGACAACGAAGGCAATTCTCACAACAAACCCATAACTCTTATTTTCTGAAATTCTCACAATAAATGAAGACTTTTTTTTTTTAGCTGCCTGACGGTTTATACATCGCTTGCCATCTACTGTACTATTTAAACAACTGAGAGGGTGTAAAATATATATAATATATAATCTATTTAAGATCCTTAAATCGTCTCAATTTATTTTTGGCATTTTTCCAAATATTATTCAATTACATGTTTTTTCTAAAATGTTGAAATCAATCATCCATTTGCGAACACATGCATTGCTTGCATTTCTGTTATGTTAATTTATTATTCCACAAAACCTTTTAACTAAAAAAAAATATACTGATTTAAAAAAACCGTATCCTCCAGTTTGTGACTATTATAAGACAGTTTCAGAGGATATACATTTTTACAGCATGTTTTTGAAGAGATAAATAAAAAAAAATACATCTGCTTTTAATATATTGATCAACTAATTCTGAATAGAGGGCTTAAGTGTAGTTCTTCTTTAATAATTTTTATTGAAGGTACAGTGTGATGATTAACAGGCAGAACCTTTTAATTGGTTATTGTCTACGGCAGTGTTTTTCAACCACTGTGCCGCGGTAGTGCCGTGACATACATTCTGGTGTGCCGTGGGAGATGATCTAATATTTGTGATAAAAACATTTTTAGCAAACCAGTAATTATAGTCTCCAAATTATGTGTAATACTCTTCCATATCAGTAAGTGGCAGGCGGTAGCTAATTGCTTTGTAGATGTCGGAAACAGCGGGAGGCAGCGTGCAGGTAAAAAGGTGTCTTATACTTAAACCAAAAATAAACAAAAGGTGAGTGTCCTTATGAAAAGGCTTTGCAGCTTAGGGAAGGCTATGCAGAACCAAACTAAAACTGAACTGGCTGCAAAGTAAACAAAAACAATGCTGGACGACAGCAAAAACTTACTGTGGAGCAAAGACGGCGTCCACAATGTAAATCCGAACATGACATGACAATCGACAATGTCCCCACAAAGACAGATAAAAACAACTGAAATATTCTTGATTGCTAAAAGTAGATGCGGGAAATATCGCTCAAAGGAAAACATTAAGCTGCTACAGGAAAATACCAAAAAAATGAAAAAATCACCAAAATAGGAGCGCTAAAACACTACACACAGGAAAACAGCAAAAAACTCCAAATAAGTCATGGCATGATGTGACATCTTTGAGACAAGAGCTATATTGATGCATGCTTGGTTATGCTTTAAAGTCCATCCATCCATCCATTTCATACCGCTTATTCCCTTTGGGGTCACGGGGGGCGCTTTTGCCTATCTCAGCTACAATCATATCCAACAATTGTGACAATGACTTTTAACTGTCAACTGAGTTGATGATTTCTGCTGGTGGTGTGCCCCCGGATTTTTTTTACGCAAAAAATATGCCCTGGCTCAAAAAAGGTTGAAAAACACTGTTCTACGGCTTGTGCATGAATTCAGAACATAAAGTTCTTGGAATGCTACATCCTGTGAAAGTGCTCTTGCTGTGACGAAAGCGAGAACATTAATACATGTCAGGAAAATGGAAACTGCCAATTTCTGGCTAATGACTGGCTAATTTTTCAAAATTCAAAGAGGCGTTCTGCAGCATATGCAAAAAGACCTCCAAACTTTGCTCAACGGGCATCAATTCGGTGGAATCACACATGCTATTGGCTAATCACAATTCGGCTATTAAAGGCAGGCAACAGTGAGTGGCGCCAAATTTGTTTAGCCCGTCCACCAAAGCCACTTCTGCTGTCGCCACCACAACATTCAGCTGCTGCTACCACGCCAGAAAAATAAATAAATAATACTGTATTCTCAGATGAACCGGACTTGCGAGCCAATTGTAATTCACAAGATATTAACAGTTAATGTAAACTTTTCAAGATTAGGGTCATTGTCAAACACACAATTGTAAGTTTCTATTTAACCTAATGCGGGAGGACATGGGGAATTGTTTTTAAGTGGCATTAAAATGGCACACAAAGCATTCAATTTGCTGACTCCTTTTGAAACCCTTTTCTTTCCACACAGCGTTAAGGGGAGTTCAAGCTTTCTCTCAAACCATCATAACCCGAGACCCAACCATAGCAGAAAACCCTTTTTCAACATGTTTTGAACACGGTGCCAACACAGATTGGCGCGGCAGTATCAAACAGCTCCCCGAAAAGCTAGAGAGTCCTCTACCTCGGTGGTTCTCAAATGGGGGTACGCGTACCCCTGTGGGTACTTGAAGGTATGCCAAGGGGTACGTGAGATTTTAAAAAAATATTATAAAAATGGCAACAATTCAAAAATCCTTTATAAATATATTTACTTAATAATACTTCAACAAAATGTGAATCTAAGTTCATAAACTGTGAAAAGAAATGCAATAATGCAATATACAGTGTTGACAGCTAGATTTTTTGTGGACATGTTCCATAAATATTGATGTTAAAGATTTCTTTTTTTTGTGAAGCAATGTTTAGAATTAAGTTGATGAATCCAGATGGATCTCTATTACAATCCCCAAAGAGGGCACTTTAAGTTGATTATTACTTCTATGTGTAAAAATCTTTATTTATAAATGAATCACTTGTTTATTTTTCAACAAGTTTTTAGTTATTTTTGTATCTTTTTTTCCAAATAGTTCAAGAAAGACCACTACAAATGCGCAATATTTTGCACTGTTATACAATTTAATAAATCAGAAACTGATGACATAGTGCTGTATTTTACTTCTTTAGCTCTTTTTTTCAACCAAAAATACTTTGCTCTGATTAGGGGGTACTTGAATTAAAAAAATGTTCACAGGGGGTACATCGCTGAAAAAAGATCGTGAACCACTGCTCTACCTTACACTCTGCATCAATCGCAGTGCCTCCGTGCTCCTTCATGAGCCTGTGATGCGTATGTGTTTTACTCCGTATAATTACTGTGTTTACGTTGTGAAAGTTCGGAAGGCAGGGCTTCACGGTGGAAGAGGGGTTAGTGCGTCTGCCTCACAATACGAAGGTCCTGCAGTCCTGGGTTCAATCCCAGGCTCGGGATCTTTCTGGGTGGAGTTTGCATGTTCTCCCCGTGAATGCGTGGGTTCCCGCCGGGTACTCCGGCTTCCTCCCACTTCCAAAGACATGCACCTGGGGATAGGTTGATTGGCAACACTAAATTGGCCCTAGTGTGTGAATGGGAGTGTGAATGTTGTCTGTCTGTCTGTGTTAGCCCTGTGATGAGGTGGCGACTTGTCCAGGGTGTACCCCGCCTTCCGCCCGATTGTAGCTGACATAGGCGCCAGCGCCCCCCACAACCCCAAAAGGGAATAAGCGGTAGAAAATGGATGGATGGATGGAAGTTCGGGAGGCAAATGTGACTGGCGTATTATGGTGGTGTGAACACAGTATCGTCACAGCTTTTAAAGAAGCCAACGATAAATACACAGTGAAGGGCGTTTTGAACATGGGTTTGAACATTTGAACACGCCCCATTTTAAACCCCCAAGACCACAACAAAAAATGTTACATGTTTAGTTTTTCTGTCCTATCCCCACGGTTTTCAAGGTTCATGACAGAACAATAGTATACGACCAAGCTTTGTTATGGGTGTTCATACGGTGTTTGGCGGAGCACGGCCAATTGCCAAAACACAATGTCATCTAAACTGGCAATGTGTAAACACACACACACACGGGTCAGGCCAACCCCGTAGTCCCACCTTTACGGGGGCTAGTGGGTTATCCAGCCCTCCTCTGTCTCCTTGTTCTTTGGGATTAGCTGCAGGCCTCCTAGTGGGCTCCATGCAGGGTGTCTTCCCTTGTACTCACTGTTTCCCCTTTGTTTGTCCCCTTTTAGACCATGTATTGATCAGTTTTTTGCGTTTTTTTTTATTTTGTCTGGACAACATGGCATCTGTCTTTAGTCTTTCATATTAAATTTTTCCTTTTCAAATATTTTAAATGACAAACTGTTTGGCGGTGCGCTTTGAGACAAGAGCCACTCTCTCCCTGAGCTCGGGACGTTTTCTCCAGAGTACAGGTGAGAGAGAAACAGTGTCTTGATTCTTCCTTATGTCTTGCACAGTGTGGGGTTTGTTACTGAAATGATTTTATTTAAAAAGTAACTAAGTTACTAGCGCAGATACTTACACTCAAAAAGTAACGCGTTACTGTGAAAGTAACTATTTAGTTACTTCTTCTTTCTTCTTCTTTATTTTTTAGTTTATTTTGAACATGAATATACTTACAACATAGTACATCAGACAATTTCATATCAATTCACGTGTGTGTGTGTGTGTGTGTGTGTGTGTGTGTGTGCAAACAATCCTATATGCAGTTTGAGTAATACTAATATTCTGCAAATGTAAAAACAAATATGAATTCTAACTAAAGAATTGGTGCCGATGGAAACTAAGAAAAGGGATTTGGGTACACTATCTGGAGTACAGGGTAGGCGAGTGGGGGATCTTATGTTCGTGGATAACTCCTCTGGCAGGGGGCTCCCCTCGTCTCTTTTAATGCACAGCATAGGACACATAGCAAGAGTGGTCCTCAGGTCCTGTTGATCAGGGGCAGTAGCTCCACAGCCACAGATCCACTTTTAAGCACTAATATCACAGTCAAAATGAAAGCTTGTTCCCATAGGCACCATAAACTGTTAATAATGTTTAGACAAAAGTGTATATTATATATACTATTATATATATAGTATTTATATAGGTGTGTGTGTGTGTGTGTGTGTGTATGATGGACATATGTGTATTTAGGGTATATGCATTTGTGTATGTATGTGATTATGTGTGTATGTGTATGTATGTATGTGTATATGTATATATATATATATATATATATATATATGTATATGTATGTATATATATGTGTATATATATATATGCATATATATAAATTGTATATATGAGTTAGGTTGATTGGCAACACAAAATTGGCCCTAGTGTGTGAATGTGAGTGTGAATGTTGTCTGTCTATCTGTGTTGGCCCTGCGATGAGGTGGCGACTTGTCCAGGGTGTACCCCGCCTTACGCCCGATTGTAGCTGAGATAGGCGCAAGCGCCCCCCGCGACCCCAAAAGGGAATAAGCGGTAGAAAATGGATGGATGGTATATATGTGTGTGTATATATGTGTGTGTACATATGTATATATGTAAGTGTGTGTGAATTTAAATGTATTATATATATATAATATATAGCATCTAAGCAGGAACCACTGAACTGAATTATATTATATATATTATTGTATTATATATTGTAAATATATATTGTATATGTATAGGGGTGGGACCTAATAAGTTTACTTCTTCCCACTCCCTTTTGAGCCAATCTTGACATCTACAAAAGATTAGTCACATGTAATGTTTTCAATGTAGGTGTAAAAATAATGTATTTATATATTTCTTTTGTATTTTATGTAATTCTCTTGTTTTGTTTGCATGGCTCAAAATAAACCATTCATTCATTCATTCATTCATTCATTCACATCACATCATGTCCGAAAAGGAGTCGGAAGAAGCAAAGCTTATTTAATCCTACCCCTTTCCCACGTCAGAGCGTTTACAAATAAATACACTAATTTACTCACCTTTTTTATAGTAAAATAGTAAAATGACATCCGTGAATGAGTAATACAACAGATTTGTAATATGTAATTAATTAATTCAGTCATTATTAACATACTGAGATGAAGAATATCTTATTTTCAATAAGGTTGAAAGTGTTTCTCATAATTCTTCTTCTTTGTAATTTGTAAGCACTATTAATTTGAACATCCTCTTAAACTGGATCATATCAGTGCAATGTTTAACTTCTTTACTTAATCCATTTCATAATTTAGTTCCACATACTGATATGCTAAAGGTTTTAAGTGTTGTACGTGCATACAAATGTTTTAAATTAGAGTTTCCTCTAAGGTTATATTTCTCTTTAGTTGAGAAGAATTGGTGTACATTCTTTGGTAACAGGTTATAATTTGCTTTGTACATCATTTTAGCTGTTTGCAATTTTACCAAATCATCGAGCTTTAATATTTTTGACTCAATAAATAAAGGGTTTGTATGTTCTCTATATCCAACATTACCGTGGGGCAAAAAAGTGTTTAGTCAGCCACCGATTGTGCAAGTTCTCCCACTTAAAATGATGACAGAGGTCTGTAATTTTCACCATAGGTACACTTCAACTGTGAGAGACAGAATGTGAAAAACAAATGCAGGAATTGACATTGTAGGAATTTCAAAGAATTTATTTGTAAATTATGGTGGAAATTAAGTATTTGGTCAACCATTCAAAGCTCTCACTGATGGAAGGAGGTTATGGTTCAAAATTTCACGATACATGGCTCCATTCATTCTTTCCTTAACACGGATCAATCGTCCTGTCCCCTTAGCAGAAAAACAGCCCCAAAGCATGATGTTTCCACCTCCATGCTTCACAGTAGGTATGGTGTTCTTGGGATGCAACTCAGTATTCTTTTTCCTCCAAACACGATGAGTTTAGTTTATACCAAAATGGATACATGGATGATACAGCAGAGGATTGGAGAATGTCATGTGGTCAGATGAAACCAAAATAGAACTTTTTGGTATAAACTCAACTCTTCTATATATACAACCGATCAATACATTTCTATTCCTTGTATGACCTATCTCAATAGTTATACACTCTAAAACATTGTCAATAGCGAGTGACATGTTTTTTACCACCTTGTAATGGAAGTCCTTCATCACATACACATCAACTCCGCCTCCATTCTTATTTAATCTATTAATATAATTGAGTTCATATCCTTCTAGTCCAAAGTCCATTCCTTTTTTTGTATCCATCCATGTCTCTGATACAGCAATAATTTTGAAAGGTTCTTTAAATTGTTCCAAAAATGATTTCATATTGTTAAAATTGGCATACAAGCTTCTGCAGTTAATATGAATAATTGACAGTTTGTTTTTGGAATTAATGTTGGTGTTGAATTGTACTTCTGCATAATATAAACAATTATTGTCCATGTGAGGAAAATAAAATGTGTGTCTGGATCTATAGCACTGTCCAATTCTGTCCCGTTATGATCAGTGCTGGAAAAGGTTATACATTCTCTTTCTGATTGATTATTGTTTGTTTGTGTCATGGTTGTGTTTAATTTATTTATCGTCATTGATATTTATCCAACTTTGCTATTTTCCTTGATCAAACACTTTAGAAGTCTAGAATGAAAGAGTAACAGTATATAAGAGAATTGACAGAGTGTGTGTATCTTCAGTGATGAATGATGAGCAGAGGCAGAGTTTGGAGTGTTTTCTTTAGCTCGCTTTCCATGTTTATGTACTCACTGTCCACTGTGTCCAGGTATGTGGAAAAAGTTTTCCGTGCCATTTGCTGTTTGATGCCCGATATCAGGCTCATTAGCTGCCAGAAAGCTTGTGACTCCACTGTAGAGATAGCCTGCATGTCTTCTAGCACATACTCTGCAATGGTTCTATCAATTTGTCCTGGCTAGTCCCTCTATTAAAATCCAGCCACTGTTGCTTGGATGGTGTTGGAGGTGAAGTGTCTCTCTCTTTACTAGCTTTGTCGAAGTGTGTTGCTTTTGTGGCTGTTTCAGCAGATTTGAATTGCTGTTTTGGGCAGTAGATAGGATCTTTGATCCAAGAAACAACTTATATTGAACTGAAATGTTTTTTTCTTTGTGCTCGACAAAAGAAAAGTAGTGAGAATATCTCCATGTTAAGAAACTCGACCTTGGCTCCGGCATGATGTCTTGTTAGTAAATACAGACACGCCCCCCCCACCCCCCACCCCCCACACACACACAGTGCACCTTCTCTCGCGCCTCTTCTCCCACGCCTTTTCTGAAGCTCTCCAGTAACACGCTCAGATCTTCTCTGTATTTGTCCGATACTACATAAAAAATAACCTAAAATAACGCAGTAACGCATCATGTAATAGCGGTAACTGAGTTACTGAATATAAAAAATAACGCGTTAGACTACTAGTTACCGCCGGAAATGATGGCGTTGGTCCCAACACTGGTCTTGCATGTAAGATAAATTGTCAATAAAGAATCTTTGAAAAATAAAACTGCAATACAACTTAAATAGGAGCTAATTCCTACTAAATAACTGAATTCACAGACAGGACAAAGAGATTCCAGACGTCAGATATTAATTGGGACTCCGCTGTTCTTGCTAAAGTGTTTTTTTTTTTTTTTTTCAGATTTCCATAAAATAAAAAATTTTAAAAAAACGCTTAAACAATGCTCGCTCGGAAGCAAAATACCACAAGGCTGTGTGCTATCAAAGGAAAAAACAAAAACAGAGGTGGTCTTGCTGAGTTTTTGCTTGAAAACGTGCCCTAAAGAAATTCTAATTTTTAGGTACTTGTGTGCTTAATGTGTTAATATGCAGTAGATAATGTAGGATTGGTAATTGTTGTGTCGTGATTTTGTTTGGAAATAACACAGGTGTTATGTGTAATTGCTTGCTCTGGCGAGCTCACAATTATTTCAACAAGTCATGGAAGTAAGCTATCTTCCATAAGAGGGATAGGGGAACAAAGTTTCAGTTAGATGCTGGATAAATAATTCTTGGAATTGGTCTTGCTTAGAAAAAGAAGTCGACGGATGACTGCTTTCGGAATTAATTTTCAAGCAGAAAGATCCAGGGAAAGTTCTTTGCAGTCTTTGCAATGGGAACGTGATCAACTATGGTGGCAAAGGTTTGTTGTCATTGAAACAGTATTGTGAGGCAAACAGACATGCAGAGAAGAAAACATTGGCCCCCCTGAACCCTCAAAAGAACCCAAGTTTGATATTTTTCCATTCCTCTATTTAAAGGTAAAACATGTGCAGGTTGAATTATAGAAAATAAAAAGCATGGTCTTTCTCACCTCTGGCACAGTCATGTGTGGGAATAATACAAATAGACAGCCTGGATTATGTCTGGACTTCTTCAGCAACAAACCTTCTCATCTAAAAGTCTTCAGTATACTTTTGGTCCCTGCAGTGTTTCCCCTTGATCTGTGACGTCCCGCCTTGTTCTCCACAATAGCCGCTGTGTTTATGCACGACTGGCCGCACACAAACACAGCACTACATCTGACACCGCTGCCAGACACGCCGACCAGCTGAGACGGCTGTATTAACGTCCATTACTGCCTGAAGGTGACTAATTCTTTAAAGATGTCCTTGCACATTTTATGGATGTTTTGATCTAAAGGTTTAGCTTGGAACAAAACTCAAATGATTGCATGAAAACATATTTAACTGCACAACATTCAAAGCAATTTTAGTCGAACAATGTCAGTGCAACAAAAAGAGGCAACAACAAGGTTGACCATTTTAAATAATAACAACACTGTCAAATAGGGGTGTAACGTACGGCTTAACCTACTCAGTGGCCTAGTGGTTAGAGCAGGGGTCACCAACGTGGTGCCCACGGGCACCAGGTAGCCCGTTAGGGTCAGATGAGTAGCCCGCTGGCCTGTTCTAAAAATAGCTCAAATAGCAACACTTACCAGTGAGCTGCCTCTATTTTTTAAATTTTATTTATTTACTTGCAAGCTGGTCTCGCTTTGCTCGACATTTTTAATTCTAAGAGAGACACAACTCAAATAGAATTTGAAAATCCAAGAAAATATTTTAAATACTTGGTCTTCACTTCTTTAAATAAATGTGTTTATTTTTTTACTTTACTTCTTATAACTTTCAGAAAGACAATTTTAGAGAAAAAATACAACCTTAAAAATTATTTTAGGATTTTTGAAAATATTAACCTTTTTACCTGTTAAATTCCTTCCTCTTCTTTCCCGACAATTTAAATCAATGTTCAAGTATTTTTTTTTTTATTGTAAAGAATAATAAATACATTTTGATTTAATTCTTCATTTTAGCTTTTGTTTTTTCGACGAAGAATAATTGTGAAATATTTCTTCAAACTTATTATGATTGAAATTCAAAAAAACTAATCTGGCAAATCTAGAAAATCTTTAGAATCAAATTTAAATCTTATTTCAAAGTCTTTTAAATTTCTTTTAAAATTTTTGTTCTGGAAAATCTAGAAGAAATAATGATTTGTCTTTGTTAGAAATATAACTTGTTCCATAAATCATGTTTATGTTTAAAATATAATTTTTTTGTGAAGAAAAGTTTAGAATCCAGTTGATAAATCCAGATGGATCTCTATTACAATCCCCAAAGAGGGCACTTTAAGTTGATGATTTCTTATATGTGTAGAAATCTTTATTTAAAATGGAATCATTTGTTTATTTTTCAACAAGTTTTTATTTTTGTTATATCTTTTTTTTCCAAATAGTTCAAGAAAGACCACTACAAATGAGCAATATTTTGCACTGTTATACAATTTAACGAATCGGAAACTGATGACATAGTGCCGTATTTTACTTCTTTATCTCTTTTTTTCCAACCAAAAATGCTTTGCTCTGATTAGGGGGTACTTGAATTTAAAAAATGTTCACAGGGGGTACATCACTGAAAAAAGGTTGAGAACCACTGGTCTAGTATGTTCACTATTTTATTTAAGGACACAATTGTTCTTCGATTGCAATAAGAAACATATGTTTAATTTACCGAAAGATTCTTTGTTAAAATAAAGCCAGTAATGCCATTGTTGTATGGACCTCTTTATTGAGAAAAGTATCGAAATACATTTCAGTACCGGTACCAAAATATTGGTATCGGGACAATCCTATTCCATACTAACATACAAACTTACAAATCTAAATAGCTAAAAAATATATATAGTTCAACATCCCCACTTTAACACTTCTGTACTATATGTATGCCCAATGTTGCTTACAGAAAAATCTGATTACAAATACTTCTATACCACTACTTTCAACAAAACACTGTTGGACCACAAGAGAGGAAAGCAAGACGAAAGACCTCCACATCGCTCACATCAGTAGGAAGAGGAGGAAGAAGATTCTGGAGAAGTGATGATCTGGTTGAACGGTAACAACTCGTTTAATTCCATTCCATCTAACAAGTCAGTGGAAGCATCTAGAAAAGAGTTAGCAAAGCACAACTGTAAGACACAATTGCACCGGGCAGGCTCAACGTATTGCGTCTCCTCACATAGACTTGTGTTGTCTTTGTCAGAGTTGTTTAGACGCAGCGCAGGGCTGTCTGGCGTCTCAACTGGGTGATCTGGAATCATCCCATTTGAGTCTCCGATGTCCGAAACCTTCAAGTGGTTCACGTTGGCGTCGTCCTCCTGAGCTACAAAGACGAGGTATGGTCAGGCCGTCAACACACCAGAAGTTAGTCACACACCAACAAACAGGATGGTACCATTCTCTTGTGATTGGGGCGCCAAGCCGTTAGCAGTCGGCAACACAGATAGGTCACCCAAAGTCGCTCCGTCTTTCGGGGTCAGTTGGTCTGGAATGACAAGACGTGCGGGCTTATGTCCACGTGTGTGTGTGTGTGCGTACGTGTGTGTCAACTCAACAAGCGCACCTTCCTCATCCAAGCATATGGCCTCAAATTTGCCAGCGGGGTCTTCTGTGTTTCTGACGGGAGCCGCACGACGGAGGTCAAACGAGTACGTCTGCAACAAGCTTCAGTTAGACAAGCAGGGAGAGAGCAGTCTGTCCTCGGGTGTATCTCCTCTTTACCCGGGACGCCCTCCTCAGCAAGTATAGGATGACCAGCAGGATGAGGATGACAAGTAGCAGCAGTACCAGCAGGATGTAACCTATAGAGCCAGGAGGACATATTGTCCACGGTCCAAAGTGAACATGTTCAACTTTGCGACATTCTTACCCCATGTTGAAGGATGCGCGCTCTTAGCCGATGCTGGAAGAGACAATCAATAATCAGGCAATGTCCAATCATCAATGCTTGCCTCAACAACACCCCTCCGACCCAACTGGTATGTATGTATTATATATACGGTATGTGGTTGTTTACATTACGAAAATAGAAAGTAGTATTGGAATCTATAGACTCTTACACTGAAAGGACTGTCGACTGCGCATGTGCGGGGAAAAAACAAGGTTGAGTTTCGATAAAGCAACGGCGATGATTCCTCTTGAAGTACATAGTTACACGGTTATCTTACCCTATTAAAATGAAACAACCAACAACTAGCCACTGCTTGCCTTTTTACTTGTGACTTTTGCTGCGCACATGAGTATTGAATGTGCATTAAAGAAGGATATTACCGGTCGATCTACGTTCCCAACCTCACTTATGGTCATGAGCTTTGGGTCCTGACCGAAAGGATAAGATCACGGGTACAAGCGGCCGAAATGAGTTTCCTCCGCCGGGTGGCGGGGCTCTCCCTTAGAGATAGGGTGAGAAGCTCTGCCATCCGGGGGGAACTCAAAGTGAAGCCGCTGCTCCTCCACATCGAGAGAAGCCAGATGAGGTGGATCGGGCATCTGGTCAGGATGCCACCCGAATGCCTCCCTAGGGAGGTGTTTAGGGCACGTCCAAACGGTAGGAGGCCACGGGGAAGACCCAGGACACGTTGAGAAGACTATGTCTCCCGGCTGGCCTGGGAACGCCTCGGGATCCCCCGGGAAGAGCTAGACGAAGTGGCTGGGGAGAGGGAAGGCTGGACTTCCCTGCTTAGGCTGCTGCCCCCGCGACCCGACCTCGGATAACCGGAAGAAAATGGATGGATGGATGGATGGATGGATGGATGCCCCTATTTGTCTCCTATTGTTGTCGTAAGAAAAATGGACAGCTCAACAAGAGAACACAGTTCCTCGTGTGAAAGATGCCTTATCGTGCTTGAGTGGTAGCAAATGGTGGCTACTATCAGATCTCTTAGAGTGCTGCTGACAAAGAAAAAACTGCATTCGTCTGCCCAGCAGGGTTCTATCAATTTGAACGGATGCCGCAAAGAATAAAAGTTGTGTATTAAATATTACAAACCGTAATTCATTTCAATAGTCCATGTGACCAGTGACTATGAGGCGTGTTGATACATGTTTACACAGGGGGCTACAAGAGCTTATAGATTAGGCATGGGTGTTGAATTTATGATAACCGTACACCATTATTGATCTAGTTTACCAGGCGTCTTTGAACCCAAGGTTTGAGTCATGAGCCAGTGTTGGTAAATGTTGTACAGTATATTTTAATAGCACTCACCAATTCATCTCTCATACAAAATTATTTTTTAGCGACAAAGGTGTGTGTCAGAACGTTCGATTTACAAATTGAATTGAGTGGGCGGGCTCCATATATTCATACATATATATATACACATATATACAAATGTACATACTGTGTGTGTGTGTGTGTAAGTATGTATGTATGTGTATATATATATATATACTGTATGTATATTCGGGCTGTCAAACGATCAAAATATTTATCGCAATTAATCACATTTTGTTCATAGTTAACTCAAAATTAATGGCGATATTCTCGGCCTGGTATATGTTTTCATCATTAAATAATAAATGGGTTGTACTTGTATAGCTCTTTTCTACCTTCAAGGTACTCAAAGCCCTTTGACACTCCTTCCACATTTACCCATTCACACACACATTCACACACTGATGGAGGGAGCTGCCATGCAAGGCGCCAACCAGCACCCATCAGGAGCAAGGGTGAAGTGTCTTGCTCAGGACACAACGGACGTGACGAGGTTGGTACTAGGTGGGATTTGAACCAGGGACCCTCGGGTTGCGCACGGCCACTCTCTCACTGCGCCACGCAGTCCCTAATAAGTTTACCCTTGACAGATCATTTTCAGAGGGGGTGGCTTTATACTAATGCATGAAAATGTTTTAACCTTTTCTATTTATTAATAACATTTAATATTGAGCTTGCTAATAATCTTGTAATTGAGGACTTGACCAGAACATGTTATAAAAGAATTTACACAATATTTCAACCAGCCAGAAAAAAATATATTCAAAATAATAAAATATTAATTTCAGTGAAAACAAAAGGTAGCGCTTGAGCTGCCAAACTATGCGTGAAAAAAAAAAAATTGATAGCTAGCTAACATAACATGGTAGCGTAATTCCATAGACCCTACTATGGAGTCACGCTATCGGTAGCTTTTTTTTGAGGAAGCGGCCAAACTCGACAGAACAATGGTGTTAAATAAATCCAGAAGGTCCCTGTAACCTACTCTCTTCCTGGTGTGATGTAATCTACTGTAAACTACACTCGTAACATTACAAAAGCAGTGTTTGTAAAAGTTTATGCTCACACTCACCAGTTTAACAGCAACACAGAAACCATTTTTAAATAATTTCTGTCATTAATATCCTTCTCCTGTGAATGATTGTGACTCCTGCTTACTCCCATCGGACCACTGATTTGGTCAGTTGGCAAGCAAGCAGCCCTCGACAGTCAATCAGTCAGCTTGTGGGCGGTCTACAGAGACAAGTTTCAGTCTGAGCTGTGGTTTTCCGCTTGGCACAGTCAATTGACTTTATTACGTTTATTAGCATTACATAATTTTTAGAACTTAAGTGCAGGGGGCAAAAACTGCCGATTGAAACAGTGCAGGGGACATATCCCCTCTGTCTGCCCCCCAAATTAAGTCCATGCTTTGATGTTTACTGTAAAAACAATGTACATACAGTATCTTTGCTATTGGGTAAGCGTAAATGAAGCCGATTGTTCAGTAATTTTTTGGAGTAGCGAAACGGCTAAGTTTTTCACATTAGGCTTTTGTCTCAGGAAACTATTCATGGCATAAAGTATTCCGGTCTTAAGCGGTTCACCTTTTTTGCCCTTCTGGTTTGAATTTCCTTCTTTTTTTTAAAATATCGGTTTAACATGTTTAGCTGATATTCACCTGCTTACATTAATGTATAGCATGTTTTTTAGTGACACAGGTGTGTTACTTTAGCAACATAGATGGACTGTACTGAGTCACACGTTTTGTTAAAGTATTTTACGACTGGTGAACACTGCCATGACTTTACCCGCCTTTGTTGTGCTGCTCGGCACCATCTCAGAAGCCACAGTGACGTCTTCCACCGATGTGGTCCTCTGGTCGTTGCTGATTGTTACGCTTTCTCGTCCGTCTTCTTGCGTTTGGGCCTGTTAAACATAGTTTAAACATTGAAGTGCTTCATTCAGTACTCTTTGGACATTGCTAGTGTACAGTGATGATGATGATGATGATGAGACATTGAAAAGACTGTACGGTCACCGTTTGGTTTGACGACGTGTGGTTGTGAGGGGACAGCGTCAGCAGCGTTGCTGTATTCGTGTCAGCAGGCGCCAAAGTGGTTGAAGCTTCTGCAGTAAACATGTAGGAGACATGTGGACAACCAGAAAGGCCGCTAAAGCTTCTGCTGAGTTCAGACAGTACCTGCGGTCATGTTCTCCTGTGCATCTGTTATGTTTTGTGCTTGGCAAACAAATGGCACCGCTAAAACTGGAAGACAGAAATTAATCGGTTTTGTTATTTTCTCACCTCTACTGGGTGTCCCTAAAGTCTGGACATATAGTATACAGCAAGTACATGTCTATGGATGTTCTCAATTAGAGTATTCAATGGATCGTAACTGGGCTGCTCGGTTTATCTTAGAAAACGTTTCGCTTCTCATCTGAGCAGCTTCATCATTTTGTGCTCATGTACAAACCCCGTTTCCATATGAGTTGGGAAATTGTGTTAGATGTTAATATAAACGGAACACAATGATTTGCAAATCATTTCCAACCCATATTCGGTTGAATATGCTACAAAGACAACATATTTGATGTTCAAACTGATAAACATTTTTTTTTTGCAACTAATCATTAACTTTAGAATTTGATGCCAGCAACACGTGACAAAGAAGTTGGGAAAGGTGGCAATACATACTGATAAAGTTGAGTAATGCTCATCAAACACTTATTTGGAACATCCCACAGGTGTGCAGGCTAATTGGGAACAGGTGGGTGCCATGATTGGGTATAAAAGCAGCTTTCATGAAATGCTAAGTAATTTACAAACAAGGATGGGGCGAGGTTCACCAATTTGTAAGCACATTGTCGGACAGTTTTAGAACAACATTTCTCAACGAGCTATAGCAAGGAATTGAGGGATTCTACCATCTACGGTCCGTAAAATCCTCAAGAGGTTCAGAGAATCTGGAGAAATCACTGCACGTAAGCAATGATATTACGGACCTTCGATCCCTCAGGCGGCACTGCATCAAAAAACGACTTCAGTGTGTAAAAGATATCACCACATGGGCTCCGGAAGACTTCATAAAACCACTGTCAGTAACTACAGTTGGTCGCTACATCTGTAATTGCAAGTTAAAACTCTACTATGCAAAGCGAAAGCCATTTATCAACAAGACTCAGGAACGCCGCTGACTTCGCTGGGCCCGAGATAATCTAAGATGGACTGATGCAAAGTGGAAAAGTGTTCTGTGGTCTGACGAGTCCAAATTTCAAATTATATTTGGAAACTGTGGACGTGGTGTCCTCCGGAACAAAGAGGAAAATAACTATCCGGATTGTTATAGGCACAAAGTTCAAAAGCCAGCATCTGTGATGGTATGGGTGTGTATTAGTGCCCAAGGCATGGGTAACTTACAAATCTGTGAGGGCACCATTAATGCTGAATGGTCCATACAGGTTTTGGAGCAACATATGTTGTCATCCAGGCAAAGTTATCATGGACGCCCCTGCTTATTTCAGCAAAACAATGCCAAGCCACATGTTACAACAGGGTGGCTTCATAGTAAAACAGTGCGGGTACTTTCCTGGCCCGCCTGCAGTCCAGACATGTCTCCCATCGAAAATGTGTGGCGCATTATGAAGCGTAAAATACGACAACATGACCCCGTACTGTTGAACAACTTTAGCTGTACATCAAGCAAGAATGGTAAAGAATTCCACTTTCAAAGCTTCAACAATTAGTTTCCTCAGTTCCCAAACGTTTATTGAGTGTTGTTAAAAGAAAAGGTGATGTAACACAGTGGTGAACATGCCCTTTCCCAACTACTTTGGCACGTGTTGCAGCCATGAAATTCAAAGTTAATTATTAATTGCAAAAAAAAAAAAAAAAAAAAGTTTATGAGTTTGAACATCAAATATCTTGTCTTTGTAGTGCATTCAACTGAATATGGGTTGAAAAGGATTTGCAAATCATTGTATTCCTTTTATATTTACATCTAACACAATTTCCCAACTCATATGGAAACGGGGTTTGTATTTCGATTGACCAGATCTATTCCAGATGTTGATGCCAAACTATTAATACTTGAAGAAGAGAAGGGTGGGCTCAGGCAAGGATGGTTTCACCCTATGCTGGTGTATTAAACAAATGTTAAGTTGCAAAGGGGCAACCCCCTCAGTCAATGCCAACAGAAGTCAATAAAATGGAATTCCCCTCTTTAGAATTGAGGTATTTTGTGGCAAAACGACTGCTACCTAACCCAAATCGGCGGTTGGACTAAACTCATCCGCGTTAGCATTCCATTCAGTTGTTTAAATGGCAAAAAGTGGGCACCTGGAACTGGAAAGTTCCTATCTCTTGTTATATCTTAGAGGCTAAATAGGGTATGTGCAGGTATCGCAGAACACATCCTTTGTTCACGAATGGTCTTCGGCTGTCTTCGACTAAAGATTTTCATAGTCGAACTTGATTTGCTAAAAACGAAGATCTCCATTATGAATTGTGAATCAAAAAAGGTTAAAACACTGTTTGTGAGGTAGTTTTATGAAACACACATCAAACTAATTTAAAGAGAGTAAGTAAAATTAGTAAAAAAAATTCTGTATTTGAACCAATGGAAAGATGATTTTTTTCAAGAGAAGAGCCACATCCTCTGTGCAAGAGAGTGCATCCCGGTGACCACACCTTGTCCAATTACTAGCAAGAGTTTTACCAAGGTCAACGACAAGTTTTTGTTAGCCAGAGGCGCCGGATTTGCACAGCAAGGCAAATAACAGCTTTGAAAGTCTGTGGAGTTCATTTGCTGATTAGCACGAACCGTTGTTAACAATATTGATATATTTCTACCTGTTGAATATTTTATGGCATAGCAATTATTTTGTTTTTAAATTTTCTGCAAAGCTACAATCAACATTGTTAATAATTAAACACAATAAAAAAAAAATCACTTTATTAAATCAATAAAATATAAGAGTTGCACTTTTTGAACTACTATATATATATATATATATATGTATATATATATATATATATATATATATATACTGTATGTATATATATTTACATATATACATATATATATTGGGATGCAACTCAGTATTCTTCTTCCTCCAAACACGACGAGTTGAGCTTACACCAAAATGGATACATGGATGATACAGCAGAGGACTGGGTGAATGTCATGTGGTCAGATGAAAACAAAATAGAAGTTTTTGGTCTAAACTCAACTCGTCGTGTTTGGAGGAAGAAGAATACTGAGTTGCATCCCACGAACACCATACCCACTGTGAAGCATGGGGGTGTAAACATCATGCTTTCGGGCTGTTTTTCTGCTAAGGGGACAGGACGATTGATCCGTGTTAAGGAAAGAATGAATGGGGCCATGCATCGTGAGATTTTGAGCCAAAACCTCCTTCCATCAGTGAGAGCTTTGAATGTTTGAACAAACTCTTATTTTCCACCATAATTTACAAATAAATTCTTTAAAATTCCTTCAATGTGAATTCCTGGATTTTTTTTTTCACAGTCCGTCTCTCACAGTTGAAGTGTACCTATGATGAAAATTACAGCCCTCTGTCATCATTTTAAGTGGGAGAACTTGCACAATCGGTGGCTGACTAAATACTTTTTTGTCCCACTGTATGTATATATATATATATATATATATATATATATATATATATATTTTTTTTTTTTTTCCCTATGTCTCCAGACTTTAGGGATACTATTTATTACAAAGACTGACGCGCATGATGATTGTACGCCATGTTAGAAAATCTGAGCATTGCGGCTGAACTCACCCAGGAAAAAGAGTCTGAAGCTCATCCTTGTGACAGCAACAAGTCAATTCAATATGTCCCTGAGGTTGTCTTTGTCTTCGCGCCTTTTTTTGCCTTCTTCTCACAGACTGTCCACCTGACTCCAATAATCTTTGTCCCTACACGGCCTCACCTCTCAGCCAAATGCGAACATGAAAACTTGTATGTAGCCTACTCAGGAAGTGAGTCAACGACCACAGAGCCATCACTATAGCACACAGGATGTCAATGCCTCCAAGCGTGTTTCCTTTAGTTCGATACAAGATCGCACCTAATATATTAGGGCAGGCCTTTGTTTGTAGACTCAACTCTTTTGGGACTACTGACTTTCTGCAATATTGAGCTGCTTTTGTGAGATCAGCAGTCATTCTTCTGTACCAAATTCATCCAGACATGCCTGTATTGACCATGCCTAGTGAACTGGGAGCAGAAAATAACCTTCCCTAAAGTGTTCCCATAAAGTTGGAGGAAAACAATCATTCTTGCTGAGATGAAGAATTATAAAAACTTGTCAGAGTAAAAAAAAAAAAGAGTTGTTGTGTCATGTTTAATGTTAATTCGTCTTGCAATCATTTTATCTGCCAAGATCCCATGAAAGTGTCACCAGTAGGTAGCAGCACTCGGTTGGTCATCCAGTCTTGTTACCATGGCGATGCAGCATCCAGTAGTGTAGTAGAATAGACCGCTGAAAAAGTGTGGGTGTGTGTGGGGGGTTTGTGTATATAGAATTATAAAAGTTTCATGAAGTTTTTGCAAAACAATGTATTCCCTAAAAAATAGGGCTTAAATCAATTCAAGTGCTCTCAGGACGTTTAAATAAATAAAAGGACAAATACATAATTATTTTGTCTTCCCTTGTCTACTCCTCTGTGGTCGACTCGGGGGTAACGCTGTGCTCCAGGGCGATTGCGGCCAGCTCTTTGAGAAACTCTGCATACAAAACAATTGCAAACACTCTGCTCTTGTCCTGAGGCGGGATGGTGGGACAGGGTGGCAGGAGACAAATGGGGGGTGCTGAGAGCAAGTTCCTCACAGAGCCGTTGGGAAGAGAATGCTCCGGAATGTCGTCTCCCTCAAACATCAGGTTCTCTGGAACACATGTATCAACTTGTGGCCACTGGAAGAAGTGCAGGCTGATAAATGCCGACTCACCTCGGTCCTTGTTATCTTGGTCTTTAGCCAATAAGAACCTCCAAGCCTGCGTCACCAAGGAGGGATACTCTGGTCGCCCTTGGATGTAGCGCTCTATTTGGCCTTGAAGTGACACCAGCACCTGCATGAGTACATGCAGATTGTCTAATGTCTATATAACATTATAAATTTCCTGAAATCTGATTTTTTTTTTTTACCCATTACATCTTAACTTTTTTCCTTAAACTACTTTAAATTTCAACTTTATATAATTACACATATATACATTCAGTGTGTGTATATATATATATGTATATATATATATACACACACACACATATATATATATATATATATATACACACACATATATATGTATGTATGTGTGTGTGTATATATATATATGTGTGTGTGTATATATGTGTGTATATACATATATATGTGTGTGTGTATGTATATATATATAAATATATTTGTATGTGCATATATATATATAAATATATATATGTATGTGTATATATAAGCGTATATATAAATATATATGTATCTATATACAAACACACACACACATATATATATATATATATATATGTGTGTGTGTGTGTGTGTGTGTGTGTATAGATATATATATGTGTGTGTATGTATATATATGTGTATATTGTATATACATATGTATATATTATAAATATATGTGTGTATATTGTATATAAATGTGTATATATACGGCATGGCGTAGTGGGTAGAGCGGCCGTGCCAGAAACCTGAGGGTTGCAGGTTCGCTTCCCACCTATTGACATCAAAGTCGATGCCGTTGTGTCCTTGGGCAGGACACTTCACCCTTTGCCCCCGGTGCCGCTCACACTGGTGAATGAATGATGAATGAATGCTTGGTGGTGGTCGGAGGGGCCGTAGGCGCAAACTGGCAGCCACGCTACATATGTAGCTGTGGCTACATATGTAGGTTACCACAACCAGGTGTGAATGAATGATGGGTTCCCACTTCTCTGTGAGCGCTTTGAGTATATAACAATAGAAAAGCGCAATATAAATCTAATCCATTATTATTATTATATTATATATATGTTGTTTTTTTCTCCCATTCCCCCCACTTGTTTACCTGTATGTATCTCATCTTTTTTGTAAGGGGTACTGCAAGTTGGCAGACCCGTCAGTTATCCTGTTCTGTCTCCCTGTAATGTTTGTCTGACCTTGAATGGGATTGTGCTGAAAATTATAATTTCCCCTCGGGGATTAATAAAGTATGTCTGATATATATGTATAAAAATGTGTATATTATATATATATATATATATATATGTATATATATATATATATATATATGTAAATACATATGCACAAAACACGTCTTTCTGTGGTAGCGTCGGCGAAAACTGTACATGTAAACACACTCAGTGAGTTCAAGGACGGACGAAAATAGTAGGACACTACGGCTCTTGGCAAATACTCTAATCAGTAAAGCACGTTTAATACAAACAGTGGGATTTCTAACAATTTGGAAGGTTTGTGTCAGGTGTCTCCTCCTACAGAAACCATATTATAACAAATTACATTTTTTCCCCATCCTTTTGCATTTTCATATTTTTAAAAGGAGCCGTGTGTTGTCGACCCCCGCACTAGGCGGTCCCCTCAACTAATAATAATTCCCTCCATTATGGAATCTGCAGCTTATATCGCTAATGAGAACATCCATATTGCATGTGCTGTAATTCGGTGTGCTACCTGGTACAGAGTGCGCACGCCAGCCTGCTGGTGTGTTTGTGTGGCGAGCAGGAATATTTTCAGCAGTGGTTGTGGGTATGATGCCAGCTGAGCAAGGAGCCCTGTCACCAGCAAGTTGACGGCGATGGAATTCTCCAGAAGGTTCTCCAAGCGGGACAAGAGAACACTGATGAAGGGACCTGAGGCATCATGATGTTCTAAAAAAGTTAGCAGAGTGTGGTTTTTTATTTCATTATTCATAAGTCTTGTTACTCACACACCTGTAAACGGAATGATGGGTTTCCCCCTGTCTTCCTCCTCTTCTTTCTCATTCTCTTCTCCCTTTCCGGAGATCAAACCAAAGTCCCGACATGGCTCCTCCTCCTCTTCCAGTCTTTGCGTCAGCTCCCGAACACGCCTCCTGAAGGCGCTGATGTCCAGGAAGTTGTCACACTCTGGCTCCACCCCTAAAGATTGCATTAGCTCGTAGTACTGGGACAGGAAGTTGCTATTGTTGTCAGGCAGATCGTGTAGCTTATGTGTTGAGCCTGTGTTTGTCAACAAGGCGTCATGTGACTGAAACTGGCCGATAAGTAAAGTTGTGATATTATTGTGGCAGCTATCATCCTCATGATCGTCACCCTGTTCCATGTTGTGATTTCCATTGGTGAAAATCCGCTGCCCGTCCTCTGTTTCTTCTTTCCCCAAGTCCTTGCTTCCCTTCCTTGCTTCCTTTGCGTTATCCTCACTCCTCCTTTCCTCTTTCCCTCCATCCTCACTGGTCCTCCGTGACGACATGATATCGTTAACTGTTTCGTGGACAGTCCTTCCTGTTGGCGTGAAGGAGAAACCTCCACGTGCTCGCCGATTTTCCGCCATCATGCGTTCCAAAATGGCAACCTTGGCGTCTTTCTGGGCGACGAGATCATAGACCAGACAATCCTCCTCAAATTCGCTTTCCTCCACGTAAGCGCCGTGCACTAGCTTGGCAGCGCTGCGGCGCATGTCTTGTATGTGTCGAGGAGGAGACGTGCGTAAAGGGGCGGAGCCCCCAACCTCCATGCTGTTCGCGAGCGCCGCCGATAAGGAAGCATCGTCATCTGCAAAAATGTCGTCCCACTCCAGCTCCAAAACCGAGCTTCTTCCTTCTTGGTTAGTCACGAAGACTGCGTCCACAGAGGAGAGAGTGGGGGAGGCACCTGAGGGGGGAGGAGTTACACCCTTGTGTCGCGGTACCATATTGTCCTCCTTATCCCCTGACGTGCCAGATCGGTCTACTTCTGGTTCGTCGCCATCATAAGGCGCCGACCAGCGTCGACATGCCCTGAGGGACACACTCATCACTACCAACAAGCATGGCCGCCTCTGAACACACAAGAGCGCCACTAACCTGTAGGAAGTGGCAATAGCCTGTCGGGCGTCTGAGAGGTAGTGGAGGTAGTTGACGTCCATCAGGAAGTCCAAACCTCGCCAGTAACCGACGCTGTCAGCCGCAAACGTGTCTGACCGAGGAGAGAGTGCGAGTTCAAACTTATTCTGAACACTCACATTTCACAGAATAGCAACCTGCTCCTTTGGACCAACGGATGTGCTCACTGGCTCCACGCGCGTTTGACGGGCCGACAGGACACCAGGAGGGCAGCAGGAGCAGGAACGACGCAGCGCTGGAGGAGCACCAGTCAGTGCGCTTTAAGGAAAAGCTCTGCTTCTTGCTCAAGTGGCTGCAGGGAATCAAGAACCTAAAGACACACAACACTCATTTGTACTGGACCTAATTTGATACCGCCAGCAGTCTAATTGTCCCAGGAGAATGGGGATGTCTTGTCATGAGGCTGACCTGAAAACCAGCTGCAGCATCACGTCCTCACAGAAGAGGCCGATCAGAGTCCTGAAGAGTGCCAGCGACACCGTGCCTAGCTGGGGAGCACCAAGACAAGATCTCCTCAATGTCCAGAGGGCCTACAACGGCGCCTTAGAGTCGGCCGTACCTGAAAAGGTGTGTTGACTCTGCTGACCAGCGTGTCCAGGATGTGCACGTTGTCGTGTGTGTGCAGCAGGATGAAAGACAGGAAGGTCTGGAGGAGGGCGGGCTCTGAGATAGTGCGTAGGAACAAGTCCAGGTAGGCTGTGGTGGTCATGACCTCCTCCACCGTCAGCTGCACACACACAAATACGTACACTTTTTTCAGGACTGCTGTTACAATTAAGTTGCATGTTCCACTTGGGGGCAGCAAAAAGTAACATGATGAAGTACAGTACAGTCCCATGATGGCTTGCACTCTGACCATACTTGCCAACCTTGAGACCTCCGATTTCGGGAGGTGGGGGGTGGGGGTTGGCGTGGTCGGGGGTGGGGCGGAGGCGTGGTTGGGGCACGAACTCGAGTATTACATACATACATACATATATATATATATATATATATATATATATATATATATATATATATATATATATATATATATATACATATATATATATATATATATATATATATATATATATATATATGAAATACTTGACTTTAAGTGAATTCTAGCTATATATATGTATTTAATTATATATATAAATAAAATAGATAGTTGAATTTCAGACGGCACCTATTAAATACAGTAATACAAAGACAGTTGTTCTACTAACTGTACTGTGCTTGCTGGTTACTAAAAAACAACAACAACAACACTTACCTTTCACTATTTGAGTAACCTTTGTTCTGCCATTTGCGTATCGGCGAGCGATCTCCGAATTCGGGAACATCCTTCACGGATTTGTTGTAGACATCCGCAAATGAGAACGGGATGTTGCTTCCAGCTATCAGCATAGCCATGTTTGTCTCAGCATAAGATACACCATCGGGTCTCCATTTTGCGAGGTGGGCCATAATACTGGGTTGTGAACGATGCTGCGCTGCGGACGCTTTGTGCTTTGCTGACTGACCGTTCATGGCTGAGTATATCAGTTCACCGTGTTCAATGGAGAAGTGTGTTTGACAAAATTTACAGGCAACATACCCCTTCCCCTTCGAAATCTCCTTGATAAACTGAAATTCTTGTTTCCAATCGTTCTGGAACTTGCAAGCGTATTTCTTCATTTTGCTCGTCGACGGTGTAATATATTGGGTTGGAGTCAATAACCAGGCGACGTGATGAAGTTACGTCTCTTTACTGTGGGCTTCAGAACAAACTCCCTGATGCATGTTCCTTGACTGCACTTAAATGTAGAATATATTTACATTGTATTTTATGTACAGTAGATGGCAGTATTGTCCTGCTTAAGAAGGACACAACATTGAGTCAGGTTCTCATGGAGCTGGAGTGGGCCTGGCTTCCAGCTCTGCTGAATTTCGGGAGATTTTCGGGAGAAAATTTGTCCCGGAAGGTTTTCGGGAGAGGTGCTGAATTTTGGGAGTCTCCCGGAAAATCTGGGAGGGTTGGCAAGTATGATTCTGACTAAGATGTGTCCAGGTACCTTGTGCAGCGCGGGAGCCAGCACAGGAACCAGGAAGCCATTGTGGATGTAACTCAGCAGCTGGGAGCGAATAGAAGGATGAGCCACCTGGAAGACGGATATAGGTTCATCAGTATGTGAAGAAAAAAATATTGATTGTTTTCAGGGTGTGTGCGCGTTACGTTCGTGACGGCGCTGCAGAACCCCAGCGAGTGCAGGAAGTGGACAAGAGCAGGAACCTGTTGAAGTAAACATCTTTTATTCAAAGTTATTCTTGCACTAAATTAGGCACAAAATAGTTCCTTGGCGTTCCGATTACCTGTTGCCAGTCGGCCTGGTCCAGACAGTTCCAATCTTCACTGTAAACCTGCAATCTGGCCGGCAGAGAGGAGTAGAGACCAGAAAGACCTGTAGCCAGAACCTGCAGCAATGCAGCACACATATTAGTTATCCAGTACTACGTTTACAAAACAAAGTGGTGTTAAGCAGCACCGAGCTCTGCTGACTCAACGTGCCATGGCGGATTAGATTAGACTTTATTTGAATTCTTTAGCCGATGGAGAAGAAAAAATAAAAAACAGAGCATAATCAGCAGCATGCTCCAATCACCCACGGTCTTGCTAATCCTACCCCGACCTAAAGCCACTCTGTCTGATTTACTAATCTGCTCTCTACAGGAAGATTGAGGTCAGATGGTCACATGGCTTTAATACTGAAGGTGTCACATAGTAAAAGTATGCAATTAACCGACAAAGAGGGTCGCCAATGGGCTGGCACTAACTAATACTTTACAATTCATGCTCTTCCATAACAATTAAAACGTTTTAAGTGCATATGTGCGTTCGCGCTGAGAAGTATGGCAAAATGACGGATGTTTGTACTTAACACGCCTCAATCACCGCCATTTTGGCTCCGCAGCAGAAGGGTAGGGACTAATTCCAGAGGTTGCGATTCACAATACACAGAAAAGAAGAAGAAGCGGATAAAAGTTGGGATCATAATTTTTCTTAAGTGTGAAAAGACAGTAATCCTTTTGGAACTGCACATTATCACTACTTGTACTTATACAAGGGTATAAGTTCACAAATTGTTGCTTTGTTGTTGTTTACATGAATTGATCAACAAGTTGAAAAACTTATTCGGGTGTTACCATTTAGTGGTCAATTGTACGGAATATGTACTGAACTGTGCAATCTACAAATAAAAGTTTCAATCAATCAATCAAGCACAAGAAATTAAAACAACGTTGAGAAGTTGCTGAATTAGTTCCTGACGTTGAGCAACAGAAACATAACGTTAATACAACTTACTTTTTGACAACGTTTAGTCAATGGTGGGTTCTAATGATGATTAGACTATTGAATTTTGGTCATTTCCCAACCAACAACATGGATCCAATGTTGGACATCAACATTGTCTCAATTTACAA
Source organism: Nerophis ophidion (assembly GCF_033978795.1). NCBI lineage: Eukaryota > Metazoa > Chordata > Actinopteri > Syngnathiformes > Syngnathidae > Nerophis > Nerophis ophidion. The sequence continues at coordinate 16,734,225 of NC_084620.1, forward strand.
ATACAACTATTTTACAACGTTTTTTCAAAGACAGTTTTAAAAGACATGTATGTATAATCAACATTGCATCAATGCCTTGTGCCTACTTTGTGCATGCGCAGAGTACTAGTATGCATGTTTTTCCCCATCTTTATCCAAATATAACTATAAAGCTTAACGTTGTGTATAGTGGGGCAAAAAAAGTGTTTAGTCAGCCATCGATTGTGCAAGTTCTCCCACTTAAAATGATGACAGAGGTTTGTAATTTTCATCATAGGTAGACTTCAACTGTGAGAGACAGAATGTGAAAAAAAAAATCCAGGAATTCATATTGTGGGAATTTCAAAGAATTTAGTTGTAAATTATGGTGGAAAATAAGTATTTGGTCAACCATTCAAAGCTCTCATTGATGGAAGGAGGTTTTGGCTCAAAATCTCACGATACATGGCCCCAATCATTCTTTCCTTAACACGGATCAATCGTCCTGTCCCCTTAACAGAAAAATAGCCCCAAAGCATGATGTTTCCACCCTCATGCTTTACAGTAGGCGTGGTGTTCTTGGGATGCAACTCAGTATTCTTCTTCCTCCAAACACGACGAGTTGAGTTTATACCAAAATGGATACATGGATGATACAGCAGAAGATTGGGAGAAGGTCATGTGGTCAGATGAAACTAAAATATAACATTTTGGTATTAACTCAACTTGTCGTGTTTGAAGGAATAAGAATACTGAGTTGCATCCCGAGAACACCAGACCTACTGTGAAGCATGGGTGTGGAAACATCATGCTTTGGGGCTGTTTTTCTGCTAAGGGGACAGGACGATTGATCCGTGTTAAGGAAAGAATGAATGGGGCCATGTATTGTGGGATTTTGAGCCAAAACCTCCTTCCATCATTGAGAGCTTTGAATGGATGACCAAATAAATAATTCCCACCATAATTTACAAATAAATTATTTACAGTTCCTAAAATGTGAATCCTGAATTTTTTTCCCACATTTTGTCTCTCACAGTTGAAGTGTACCTATGATGAAAATTACAGACCTCTGTCATCATTTTAAGTGGGAGAACTTACACAATCGGTGGCTGACTAAATACTTTTTTGCCCTACTGTATGTGCTGAAAGCTTCATTTATGATTGCTGCCTTTGGTAAAAGCCTAATTTGTTTAGGTTTTGCTCACTTTTGATTTCTTATATTTAGACTCCCCGAGTTGGTGCAATTACGAAATATTCAAAGCAAAATGGTGTTTTATGAACTCAAAAACAAGAAAAAAATACAAATATTGTCAAGATAATACTTATATGGGAACTACTTAGTGTTAAATGTATATCAAACAAACTTTTAACGAAGTGATCACTGCCAACTTGCCTATTATTTGACTCATCTCCCTTTGGACCGCAGCGCGTGCCACTTTTCTCGACGTCCTTTTTAAAGTCTTTCACTCTTACGCCCATCTTGACTACTGTACCTGAAGAAGCGTAAATCCTTTTCACAATTTGAACAGTTCGTACAGCCAAAAATAAGGCAAGCATAGGGCATTTTTCCTCAAGAAAGGCTAAATGGCACATAGTACCCAATGAGAACAGCCGCTGACTAGACCACCACGCATATTTAATGAGCCGGAGGTGGTGCCACTTCCTTTCACTATATAGCCAAGATGGCATCTATTAAAGGTGGTTCGAGACCAGGGTCGAGTTCTGCACACTCACCATTTGGCGAGTGTCGAGTGAAACTGCCGGTTACTTCCTCTGGGTGGAACACACTCAAAATGCTAAGTGTATAGTGTAAGTATGCAAGTGCTTGAAATTTTGTAAGCTTCTGGCAATTGAGCCGTAGAGCCCTCAGGTGGTGTGGGGCCCTCACAGCTTGTGCATGTCACAGCCAGCCCGTCAATCCCAGCCTTCCTCTCCAACTGTTTGACACAAAGTGACCGCAGCCAGGAACTCGTTAGGACATTACGTAACGAGTCGTAATGAGATCACAATGCATGCTCATTCATGGAAACACCAGCAAAGTTCTCCCGAGACCAACGAAAGCAGGGGGGTTCAAACTTATTTTGAGTGGGGGGGGCGCATACAGAAAGATTGAAAGACACAGGCCATACATTTTCTGTGTTAAAGATGCTAAAACCAATCTAATATATAGGTCAAATTATGCTAACATGTTAGAGGTGACAAAACAATTGACAATATGTCTCATTACATTCAAATCTTTTTTTTTCTTTTAAAAACCAAAGGCCAATAAAAAATGACATGCAGGTTAAATATTGGACAACCTTGAATAGAGGAAAGCCCTCATCAATAATCTATCCCTCCATCCATTCATTTTCTACCGCTATCGGGTCGCAGGTGGTGCTGGAGCTTATTTCAGCTGCATTCGGGCGGAAGGCAGTATACACCCTGGACAAGTCACCACCTGATCACGGGGTTTAACACAGATAGACAGACAACATTCACACACTAGGGACCATTTAGTGTTGCCAATCAACTTATCCCCAGGTGCATGTCTTTGGAGGTGGGAGGAAGCCGGAGTACTCAGAGGGAACCCACCCAGTCACGGGAAGAACATGCAAACTCAACACAGAAAGACCGGGGATCGAACCCCTTTGTATTGTATTTGGTGACCACCGATGATGTGTGAGCTGTCCAAAGTCGGGACCCAGGGTGGAACGCTCATCTGTGCATCAGTTGGTGACGTCTCTGCGCTGCTGACCTGTCTCCACTCAATATGATCTCCTGCTGGCCCCACTATAGACTGGACTTTCACACTATCATGCTATATCCACTATGAACTGGACTCTCACACTATTAACTTGATCCACTCGACGTCTATTGCACCGGTCGCCTACATATGCGGTCCCCTCCAAGGTTTTTCATTGTCAACCCATTGGGTTGAGTATTTTCTTGCCCTGATGTGGGATCTGAGCCAAGGATGTTGTTGTGGCGTGTGCAGCCCTTTGAGAGACTCCTGATTTAGGGCCCATCTATCTATCCATTTTCTACCGCTTATTCCCTTTGGGGTGCTTATCTCAGCAACAATCGGGCGGAAGGCGGTGTACACCCTGGACAAGTCGCCACCTCATCGCAGGGCCAGTGATTTAGGGCTATATAAGTAAACTTTGATTGACTAATTGATTGTGAGGCACATGCACTAACCCCTGAACCACTATGCTGCCTCCTCATCAATTAACTTGTCTTTTTTAAAGATTCCTTGAATTGCAGCCTGGGCACTAATTAATTTAAAACCTCTTCTCACTTCTGCGCTTACCAAAGGCATGTGGTAAAAGTAAGCATGCGCTAATTATTTTAAAACCTCTTCTCACTCCGGCACTTACCAAAGGTATACAGTAACAATTTGAGTGTGATGTAAGCTTGGACCTTAAATCCTGCTGAATAGCTCTTAATCTTCTTCCCTTTATGCGATTTCAAATTACCGGTATTGAAATCAGCCTCCTCCATTTTGAAAATGATGACTGGGGAAGTGTCACTCGTGACGTCACGAGTTTAACCAGGCACTAATACTAAGCATGCGCTAATTATTTTGGGAAGCGAGTTTGACCCGGCAGTAATTCAAGGCAGGCGCATACTATATGCCCTGCGGCAATTCAAGGTAATACGGTAATTGTGACTTGACTTATATTTCACCATAGATTCATTGCTAGTTGAGGCCCATTGATCTTTGAATGGTATCAAGTAGCATTGGCGACACAGGCTAACAGCTTCATTCAAGATCTTCCTGACATTCCCCAGAAGACCATGACATCTCATTAGCTCAAGGATTGCTGATGAAGATTGTACACATAAAGATTGAGTGTGTGCACTTACGGGGCAGAAGTACGTGTTCTGGGCAATGTGCTGTGCAACCCGAGACTCGGAGGACGAAAGTGACATTATGAGCAGCAGAGCTTCTCTTGCCTGCTGACCCACTGGACCTTGCCTAAGAAGGGATGATGAAGGTCAGTTCAGGTGTTTGCCTGACTGAGGATGACTCTCACCTGTGCGTGTACGGGATAAGCAGGGAGAAGAGCAGGAAGTTGGCAGCACCCTGGTCCTTGCTGGTGTGGAAGAACAGTTCCAGTACCGAGGAGTCCTTGACCAGCGCCACGCACAGCTGGTTCAGCAAGAGGACCAGCTCCGCCTCCACGCGGCTGCCGCTGTCTATGGGTGGGTCAACAGGCTGTTAAACAAGTTTGTAAGTCTAGTGGACGCTGCAACCTACCTGCTCCGGTACCGGCACAGGATGCCAGCAGGGTCATAAGCGGCCTTAGAATGGGCTTGTGGTGCAGAAGAGGCTGGCGGGCCTGTGTGAGGAGCATCTGGTACATCCTGAGCTGCTCCAGTTTCATGTCCTCTGTGAACTGTCTTCTCAAGCTCCACAGGAACAGACGCTCCATCACGCCCTCCAGAACCACAAACTCCAAAATGGGCCCCATCGCTCCTCCTGAGGACGGTGATGCTCATAAAAATGTGACTTCCTCAATGGAGACGGATTCTTCTTGGCTCTCACCTTGGCCGGCCTCCTCCTCCATCAGCAGGAAGAGCATGTGCTCCACGTAGTTCTGGACGGCGCTGGCCTCATCAGGCGGGATGGATCTGAGGCGCAGGCCGCCACTGCCCACGTGACCAGAGAGGAAACTCAGCGCGCTGGTGCCGGTGCGACCTGGTTCGTGTTTTTCCAGGATTTTTACAACCTGGAGGGTCAAGGAGAGATGGTGCACAGGTGACAACGGCACGTGACACTGCAGACAGGCCCACCTACCTGCGCCCAGTGGTTCTTAAACACAATCATGCATGTTTCCGGGTCCACTCCTTGCAGCGTCAGCGACCTGCTGCGGCCGCCCGCGGCAACGGCGGAGGCCATCATCCTGACCTGAGCTCAGGCGACTGCAGCATGTTGTTGGTGATGGAGGCGGAATCCGTCCCTGGATCGCTGCTGAACATTGGAGTGTGTTAGTGAATGGGAGTTTTTCGACCAGTCAGCGATCAGCCTATAAGAAAAAATGAAATGGAAATTGTTCTGTCCAGGAGGTAGAGGTTGTCTACGGCCACATGTAAACAGGAAAAAGAGAACAGGACCCACCCAGGGTGTTCCAGGACATTCCGTGAATTCCCAACTCCAACAATTCCTTAAAGACAGCCCCTGCAAGGCAACATGGACCCGCCGGTCCTCCTGTGAGACACACACTCACACACACTACAACCCCCTCATGGTGAGCCCTCACAAGAACAGGAGCACAAACATGTTTGCTGTGGAAAGAGATTAATCTGGAATGAAGCACTGATATTTAATCCCTAGCCACCGCCACTGTGTGTGTATGTCTGCATGTGCGTGTGCGTGTGTGTGTGTGTGTGTGTGTGTGTGTGTTTTGACCGCTTTCACATGCCATCACACAACAGGGATTAAATACAAAACACACAATGCCAGTTCTGTTTTTAAACGTAAACTTTATGCAGTAATGACACTTACACTGTTCCACAACACACACACACGCACTCACACACACACTCGCGTGCGCTCGCAATTCTGATTCTCACAATAGGTGTGCAAATTCATTGCTGATTGCTCTTCTATTTAATCTTATTGTCCTACCTCAGACCTGGGTGATATGGAAGCCCAATAGTTGGACCAAAAAACGCTGGAGTGACGTCCGGTCAGTTTGTGAGCGCAGCTCAACTCCTTAGACTTTAAACCGCCCGGGTGTCAATCACCGGTAGGTAACACATGGCCACGCCCACACGAGTTACTACAGCCCGCCCCCAGCAGAATTTTACTTGGCACATTTTCGTGATTGGAGAGTGTTTTTAAACACCTTCTTCTCTGTCCCCCCTGAATAGTGAACAAACACATTCATAAAAAATGTCTCTTTTTTTTTATCTTAAAACTGAATGTCGTATGTCATTGGTTGGAATTGAATTTAATAATATTAGATTTATTTTACTGGATTTTGTTATTCAATTGTAAATATTGTGAATTATGAGAGATTTGTGTGAGCTGAGAGGTATTGGAGAAAAAATTGTCTAATGATTGTTTGTAATTGTTTGTAGTGTAACTTGTCCTGTGTTCTACTACAGTGGTTCTCAAATGGGGGTACGTGTACCCCTGGGGGTACTTAAAGGTATGCCAAGGGGTATGTGAGATTTTAAAAAAATATTCTAAAATTAGCAACAATTCATCCATTTTTCTACCGCTTATTCCCTTTTAGGGTCGCCGGGGGCACTGGCGCCTATCTCAGCTACAATCGGGCGGAAGGCGGGATACACCCTGGAAAAGTCGCTCTTCATCGCAGGGCCAACACAGATAGACAGACAACATTCACACTCACATTCACACACTAGGGCCAATTTAGTGTTGCCAATCAACCTATCCCCAGGTGCATGTCTTTCAAAAATCCTTTATAAATATACTTATTGAATAATATTTCAACCAAATATGAATGTAAGTTCATAAACTGTGAAAAGAAATGCAACAATGCAATATTCAGTGTTGACAGCTAGATTTTTTTGTGGAAATGTTCCATAAGTATTGATGTTAAAGATTTATTTTTTTGTGAAGAAATGTTTAGAATTAAGTTCATGAATCCAGATGGATCTCTATTACAATCCCCAAAGAGGGCACTTTAAGTTGATGATTACTTCTATGTGTAGAAATCTTTGTTTATAAGTGAATCACTTGTTTATATTTCAACAAGTTTTTACTTATTTGTATATCTTTTTTTCCAAATAGTTAAAAAAAGACAACTACAAATGAGCAATATTTTGCACTGATATACAATTTAATAAATCAGAAACTGATGACATAGTGCTGTATTTTACTTCTTTATCTAATTTTTTCTACCAAACATGCTCTGATTAGGGGGTACTTGAATTAAAAAAATGTTCACAGGAGGGTACATCAGGTTGAGAACCACTGTCCTAAAAGACTATAAAGTACACTTCCAACAGCAGCAAGTCATGGTGTTTGGCTTCATCTGCTGGCGAAAGGCTTCCCTGCACTTTTTCATTCCCAGCCGTGACTGAAGGCAACAACAAGGCCATTGTAGGTTTTATTGCACTCTGTTTATTTTAGCCTGGGGTTATGACTTGATGGGCCGCGGCTCTATTGTTGATGGACTAGATTATTTATATGCACAAGTCAGGACACGCCCGGTAGAAAATGGATGAATGGATGGATGTATCGCATATAATTTCCACTTTTCCTGCTGTATATTCTACTGCCACTAGAGAGCGTTGTTCTCCTTTGATGTTGCATATACAAATAACTCATTTGGATAGTTGCCATTTTAAATACATTCAATTAAATAATATTTTTGAAAATTAAATCGAATTTTATATTGATTTATTTTCATATTCTGTTTTAAATAACATATGATTAGGACCCAAATTTAGCCAGGAGCTCCCCTGAGTATGTCACACGATTTCCTGCCACAGGGCATCATCTCTTTGGTTGACTTTGACTTATTCAAATATCATTTATGTCTAAGTTGCTGCCCAAAAAGGCTGTTGTAGGAAATGACAGTAAAATCAAAACAAAAGTGAACCTTGCTGAAAACTTAGAATTAAACTACAGTAAAGTAACACGTAGGGTTGGGCGATATGGCCTTTTGATAATATCTCAATATTCTTAGGCCATGTCACGATACACGATATATATCTAGATATTTTTTCTTAGCCTTGAATTAACACTTGATGCATATAATAACACCAGTATGATGATTCTAGGTGTCTACATTAAAACATTCTTCTTCATACTGCATTAATATATGCTCATTTTAAACTTTCATGCAGAGGGAAATAACAACTAAGTCAATTTACCAGAACTGTATTTATTAAACAGTTATCAAGTAGTGGCACAAACATTCATATAAATTCCAAAACAGAAAGTGCGAGATTGTCAGACATTTTAAAACAAGCTATTAGTGCACTTTTGTGCATGATGTCACAAAGATGACATATCAAAACAACATTAAATTAAAGTTCACTTTTTGTACAGAATGCCATTACAATAGTTTAAAACATATAAAGTGCACTTTTGTGCATGATGTCACACAAGATATTTCAATAACTATAAAAAAAAAATGACCCGCATAATAGGAAATCCAACAGGGTATGTCCTTCGCTATGTGCTAGGTTACTGCGGACGTTATCTCCTTCTGTTTTATACTGTTTTTGTTATACGGTGTACATGTGGAAATGGTTGCTTGGGCATTTTGTTGGCTGTTCCACCGGCCGGAGATGTTGACATGCGGAGTTTCAAGCACTCTTCATTCTCTAGCGGGTGACTTTTCAAATGATGCTACAAATCAGCAGTGGTGCTACTTTTTGTAGCAACGCTTTTGCCACATACTTATTCAACAAGCCAAACCACCGCCAGACGATTGAGTACATGCTGTTTTTTTTGGGACTTAATTCTTCCTTCATTTGTTACCAGATTCGCACCTTCTTTTTCTGGTATTACAACTCGCACAGCTCTGTTAGCACCACTGCTAATGTTACCCTTGTTGCTACCTCTCTTCCCGGCGAGGGTGAGTGACGTTGCGCGCGCGTCAACTTTGTGATGTATGTTAAAAAAACGTGCTTGTTTTAACTCTCAGTGAGGAGACACATGAAACCGTGAAAAACGCATACAGTGTAATGCCCGCAGCTAAAAGCAACTGCGTGAGGACGTATACTCGAATATCACGATATAGTCATTTTCTATATCGCACATAGACAAACTCACTATATATTGAGTATATCAATATCCCCCAGCCCTAGTAACATGTAGTATTAGGAACCGAGTGACACACATACTGTAAATCAGGCCTGACTAGTTTGTTGCCTAAGAGGGCTGTATTGGAATTGAAAAGAAAAACTGCACAGTAATCCTTTTTAGGATACAAAACAATAAAAGGGTTGTTGTCGGAAATGTAAAAAACATAAACACGATCCTGGTTATGCCTAATTTGTTGTAGCATAAGAAGTAAGAGCAATAAGACAAAATTATCCTCAGCCAGCGGCACATTTTAAGTCAGTCCAAAATGGTTTGTACCAGAAAAGGGCTGCTGTAGAAACTGAAAGTGAAATAAACAAAGGATGAATACAATGTTGTTGGGTAGGAAAGATGACATTTTTATTAGGAAGGGGTGCAATTAAGTCAGGCCCGACTATTTTCCTGCATAAAAGGGCTGCTGTAGAAACTGAAAGTGAAATACACAAACAAATACAATTTGTTTGTATTGTGTTTATTTTGAATGTCTTTGGTGCGTCTTGAAAACGAGATCTGCATCTCAAGGGGTCTTCCATCAATAAATACAAATTCAAATGTGATCAATGATTGACTGATTTTACAGTTTAGCACCTCTCTGTGTGCAATTTTTACTTTCCACCCACTGTCTGAATACTTTTGTATATATGTTTATAGTATAATATTTAATATTTAAACAACACATCCAGAACATTCGTTCTCAGGACTGGACTGTGCACCTTGCCTGCTTTTGCTCTATTTTTATTTTCTTTCCTTTGTATGTTTTGCATATTTGTAGACTGTCGCACTGATACTGGAGTTGCTTTTAATCTCATTGTACCTGTGTATGTGACAACAAAAAGGCATTCTAATACTCACAAAGATAAACACTTACATATTCCCCTGCTGACCCGTAAAGAGTTCGTTACCTTAGAACAGGGGTCACCACCTTTTTGAAACCAAGAGCTACTTCTTGAGTACTGATGTGAAGGGCTACTGGTTTGATACACACTTAAATAAATTGCCAGAAATAGCCAATTTGCTCAATTTACCTTTAATAAGTAAATCTCTCTCTCTCTCTCTCTCTCTCTCTCTCTCTCTTTCTTTCTCTCTCTCTCTCTCTATATATATATAAAAAAAAAGGGTATTTCTGTCTGTCATTCCGTCGTACATTTTTTTTTCCTTTTACGGAAGGTTTTTTGTAGAGAATAAATGATGAAAAAAACACTTAATTGAACGTTTTAAAAGATATGAAAACAAGAAAAAAATGAAAATTAAATTTTGTAACATAGTTTATCTTCAATTTTGACTCTTTAAAATTCCAAATTCACCTGAAAAAAGGAAGAGAAAAACTTGCTTATTCGAATCTTTTTGAAAAAATTAAAAAAAGAATTTATGGAACATCATTAGTAATTTTTCCAGATTAAGATTCATTTTAGAATTGTGATGATATGTTTTAAATAGGTTAAAATCCACTCTGCACTTTGTTAGAATATATAACAAATTGGACCAAGCTATATTTCTAACAAAGACAAATCATTATTTCTTCTAGATTTTCCAGAACAAATTTTTTAAAAGAAATTCAAAAGACTATGAATTAAGATTTAAATTTGATTCTACATATTTTCTAGATTTGCCACAATAATTTTTTTGAATTTTAATCATTATACGTTTGAAGAAATGTTTTACAAATATTCTTCGTGGTAAAAACAGAAGCTAAAATGATGAATTAAATTAAATTGTATTTATTATTCTTTACATTAATAAAAAAAAAAAATACTTGAACATTGATTTAAATTGTCAGGAAAGAAGAGGAAGGAATTTAAAAGGTAAAAAGGTATATGTGTTTAAAAATCCTAAAACCATTTTTAAGGTTGTATTTTTTCTCTAAAATTGTCTTTCTGAAAGTTATAAGAAGCAAAGTAAAAAAAATAAATGAATTTATTTAATCAAGTGAAGACCAAGTCTTTAACATTTTTTCTTGGATTTTCAAATTCTATTTCAGTTTTGTCTCTCTTAGAATTAAAGCTAGCAAAGCTAGACCAGCTTGCTAGTAAATAAATGAAATTTAAAAAATAGAGGCAGCTCACTGGTAAGTGCTGCTATTTGAGCTATTTTTAGAACAGGCCAGCGGGCGACTCATCTGGTCCTTACGGGCGACCTGGTGCCTGCGGGAACCGTGTTGGTGACCCCTGCCATAGAAACATAAACGGTCTAGTCTGACAAACAAAAACACACAGGGTGTGTGAGAAAAATAAAGAATACATTTCTTGCAATACTTTTTTCAACGGCTTCACGGTGGCAGAGGGGTTAGTGCGTCTGCCTCACAATACGAAGTTCCTGCTCGGGATCTTTCTGTGTGGAGTTTGAATGTTCTCCCCGTGAATGCGTGGGTACTCCGGCTTCCTCCCACTTCCAAAGACGTGCACCTGGGGATAGGTTGATTGGCAACACTAAATTGGCCCTAGTGTGTGAATGTGAGTGTGAATGTTCTCTGTCTATCTATGTTGGCCCTGCGATGAGGTGGCGACTTGTCCAGGGTGTACCCCGCCTTACGCCCGATTGTAGCTGAGATAGGCGCCAGCGCCCCCCGCGACCCCAAAAGGGAATAAGCGGTAGAAAATGGATGGATGGATGGACTTTTTTCAACATTCTTGTCGTACCAAATGCTTCAGCATGCACATTAAAGCAGACTTCAAATGTTCTCGATAAAGTGACGTCACCGTGTCAGTATGTGCACTCGTACTGTCCTCTAGTGGCAAACAGTTGAAACTGCTGCCATTTTATCTTTTAAAAAATGTTTTTCCATGACAAAATATAAACTCTCTTTTGAAACGTGGTATTAATTTTTAGTTGATATCAATGCACAATTGTATGCATGGGATATCATATTTACATACGTGACGTCACAGCGGCCACTGGCGGAACTAGACGCTTATTGAAGCTGGCGTTGACGCGGTAGAAACTTGGGAGAAAGTCAACACAGCAACAAGTGGTTTAACTTTTGCGGGCAACCGCTGACTTTCGCCCTGAAGGACTGCTTGATATCTGTGGCGCTGTCGGCCGAAGAAGCCAGGCCGGGTGTCTTTGGGCTAAAGTGAACGTCGTGTGGAAGGTTCCGACGGGTCGCGACATCGGTACCTACCGACACCGACACCGACACCGACACCGACACCGACCCGGAGACGAGACATGGCCGAGGCTCGGTCGGAGGAAGAGGAGGAAAACATGAGGAGGAACGCTGGAGAACGTACACATGTGCTCCGACGCCAGTCTAACAGCGCCGAAGGTAAAAACAACAAAGTGAATATATTCGTGCACACAAAATGCTAACTTTTAAGTACGCGAGTGCGGGCGAAACTGCTTTTCCTCCCCATGTTTGTCTTGTGTTACTTCACTTGTTTCGTGTCTACAATTTGGCTGTTTTAAAGAAGCTGCCGCTCAAATATAAATATACAAATATGTACATAAATAAACAAAGTGCATCGCTCGAAACTAAACGACTGACTGGTATGCACCTGCGCCCCCAGCAGGCTTTGCTGGCAACAGCAGACAAGGACCTTCATAAAAGTCCTTCCTTTCAGCTCCTGACTGACCATGGCTGTGTAGGACGGAGGAACATGCAGAACAATTAATAATGCTGCAATCACTAAAACGCAGCAGAATTTAAAAAAATACATGCATACATGTGTTCATGTTTTTAAGAGCAGGCTTAAAGGCCTACTGAAGCCCACTACAACAGACCACGCAGTCTGATAGTTTATATATCAATTATAAAATATTAACATTGCAACACATGCCAATACGACCGGTTTAGTTTTCTAAATTGCAATTTTAAATTTCCCGCGGAGTTTCTTGTTGGAAACGTCGTGAAATGATGACACGTGCGCGTGACGTCACGGACTGTCAGGAAATATTAGCGTAGCACTATTTGTGGCTAAATGTTGTGTCTTTTCATCGCACAATTAAACAGTATTCTGGACATCTGTGTTGCTGAATCTTTTGCAATTTGTTCAATAATAATGGAGAAGTCAAAGTAGAAAGATGGAGTTGGGAAGCTTTAGCCTTTAGCCACACAAACACACGGTGATTCCTTGTTTAAAATTCCCGGAGGTGAAGCTTTACTATGGATCAGAGCAATCAAGCGAACATGGTTCCTGACCACTTGTCAACCGGCAGGTTTCGGTGAGAAAATAGTGTTAAAAAGTCACCTCTTACCGGAGATCTGTGGAGTTTGCGCCGTCCTTGTATCTGCCGTCGACTTCCCTCAGACACTGGCATCAAGACCACCCGTGGACACACCCCTCCGACTATCAGGTACTATTTAATCTCACTAAAACACTAGCAACACAATAGAAAGATAAGGGATTTCCCAGAATTATCCTAGTAAATGTGTCTAAACACATCTGAATCCGTCCCAATGCAATCGCCTTTTTTTTTAACTTTTTATTTTTATTTATTAATTTTTTCTAGTCCTTCGCTATCAATATCATCATCCACAAATCTTTCATCCTCGCTCAAATTAATGGGGAAATTGTCGTTTTCTCGGTCCGAATAGCTCTTGCTGCTGGAGGCTCCCATTAAAAACAATGTGAGGACGTGAGGAGCCCTCACCCTTGTGACGTCATCGTCTGCGACTTCCGCTAAAGACAAGCCTTTTTTATCAGGACCAAAAGTTGCAAACTTTATCGTCGATGTTCTCTACTAAATCCTTTCAGCAAAAATATGACAATATGGCGAAATGATCAAGTATGACACATAGAATGGACCTGCTATCCCCGTTTAAATAAGAAAATCTAATTTCAGTAGGCCTTTAAGAACCACCTTTTTGATTTGGCTTTTACCTAATTATTTAATTGAAGGCATTTGTATTTTACTTTTGATCCTATTGGCTATGCAAGATTTTATTTAGTTATATTTATTTACAGTGTGTATATCTATCTATCATATATATATATATATATATACATATATATATATATATATATATACATATATATATATATATATTATTTTTATTGTTTTCTATTACAGAATCGTTTTGAATCAGAACAATATCGTTTTTGAATCGAGAATCGCGTTGAATCGAAGAAATCGATATATAATCGAATCGCAACCCCAAGAATCGATATTGAATCGAATCGTGGGACACCCAAAGATTCGCAGCCCAAGTATTTACATTTGTTCCACTTGTGTGCAGTCTCCTTTACCCCCTACATTTGCCAGAGTAGTAAGCAGCTGAGGTTGTTGTTTCGAGTCCGGGCTTCACACTCCTCCGTAAATATGTTTAAACAAGTCCGCCCACTTCTCGTAGCTTTGCGCATCGAAAGGAAGTTTGTAACAATAACAAACAACACTTAACTGCATATATTGTAGTTTAAAGACTACGGCTGAGTAAAAACACATCAAGACAGTTTCACTGATCAGTGTTCTTCAGCACAAAGCATTCATTCTACATTTCCAAAGCTCCTTTGGTTCTTTTTTCACTTTACAAGTTTATCATAATAGAGATTAAACAAGAAATAAGAAATAAACAAATCGCTGCGGTTGTGGTTTTGAAAGAGAAGTTTCAGTTCAACCAATCAGGGTTCGACAGCACAGCCCATCACCGAAATGTTCCTGGTTGATTTGGAAAGACCCACCTAGCTAGGAAGAACTCAGGAAGGTTCCTACAAGAACTTAATCCACTTGGGTAGTTTTTGGTGGAAACACAGGGGGAACTTTATCTAGTAAGTGGGGCAGTTCCTGAAACAGTTCTTGTGGTGGAAAAAGGCCTAATGTTTCTTAAGCGCCTCCTAGAGGACCGCAAAAAATGTTTCTCAGCTGTGGCCTTTATGGTTTTATTACCATTTTCCACCACATGTGGCAGTAATAACAATATCAATGAAACAGAATAAGTATGAAGCTAAAGTCATGGAGAAGTTTCTTCTACCCAAAAGATATGACTAAAATATTGAAGCCTTACGTTAATTTGCGCTTGAATTATCATTATTTATTATTAATTTAATTAGAATCAAATAATTTTAGCACTGTTTAATTGTATGTACATCTATTTTTCATTAGTTTGAATCCCTTCGTTTGCAGTATATTCGATTAATATTTTTACTTTTGTAATCAGCCTGATCTAAGTTTTGATAATATTTTTTGTAATTAACACATGCTGTCATATCATTTGACAAGGTCTATCCTTTTAATCGAATCCAATCAACTTTATTTGTATTGCACATTCAAACAACAAAAATGTTTCCAAAGTGCTGCACAACAATATTAAAAACAATATTCAAATATTATCCTTAGCTCCTCCAATGACTGAATAAAAAATATCCATTCTTCCATCCATTTTCTACCTCTTATTCCCTTTGGGGTTGCGGGGGGTGCTGGTGCCTATCTCAGCTACAATCGGGCGGAAGGCGGGGGAATAAAAAATGTATATACATAAAATCAATATAAAACAATATAAAGGTAAATATGATTAAAAACAATTTTAAAGGGTGAAACCAATTAAAACAATAAATACAAATCAAAATTTAAAAACATAGAGGATCACACAACTTACATTAAAAGCCAAAGAAAAACAGTGTGTCTTGAGACGAGACTTAAAACACTCCACTGTGGGAGCAGTTGGAACATGGAGGGGCAGAGTGTTCCAGAGCTTAGGGCGGACCTCAGAGAAGGCCCTGTCTGTCTCCCATGGTTTTAAGTCTGATCTTGGGCACCACAAGCTGGCTCTCGGACCTCAGAGCCCGCGCGGGAGTGTAAATTTGGATGAGGTCCGAGATATAATGAGGTACTAGTCCATGCGAAGCTTTAAAAGCAAACAGCAACATTTTAAAATCTATTTTAAAATGAACAGAGAGCCACTGCAAAGTTTCAAGAATTGGGGTTAGATACTTGTGTTTCCTGGCCCTTGTTAAAATGGGTGCTGCCGCATTCTGTACTAACTGCAACCGGGAGAGAGCTTTTTGGTTAATACCAGCATAAAGTGCATTGCAGGCGACTTGAAAGAAAAGCATGTACGACTCGTTCAAAAAGGTTAAAAGATAAAAACGGTTTTATTTTTCCTAAAAGACGAAAAAGACAAAAACAGGATTTTAAAACGACATTGACTGGTTTGTCAAGTTTAGAATCAATGTCTGAAATGACGCCAAGGCTGGTGACTTTGGGACGCACATTATTTTGCAATGGTCCCAAGTAAGTGAGGGCCGGACCAAAAACTACAATTTCTGTTTTTCCCTCATTCATTATTAAAAAAATATGGGCTAACCAAGCCTTGACGTCGCATTGACATTTGAGAAGGGGTGTCAGTGGGCCGTGGCCTTCTGAAATCGGTCCATACATTTGGCAGTCGTTTGCATAAAAGTGATAAGACACTCCATGCCTCTTAAACATCTCTCCAAGAGGTTTTATATTGCTACTGTTATTTAAATGTATTGTTATTGCTATTATTTGTATTTTACTTGTTGTGGTTTATTTGTTACTAGTTTACATCTGGGTTTTTAAAACTAATTTTAAAGTCAATCTTTGTGTGGCGGGTGGAGACGAGACCGCTGGCTTATAGCGTGCACAGGTTGGATTAACAGAGAGCATATGCTGGGGATATTAAGCCCTGCAAGGTAACACAAATTAGGAGGAAAATATGACTGCAAAGCCAATATTCCCTGGTGTGGGAGAATTTCAGCTTCAAATGAGTGAGCAAGATAAAACAATTAGCACAGATGAATATGGAAGTACTCCAAATTTGTTGGAACAAAAAAGATAACACAGCAAAACCACCTGACTCGGTTATTCCAGTTTTTGCAAAC
Source organism: Nerophis ophidion (assembly GCF_033978795.1). Taxonomy (NCBI): domain Eukaryota; kingdom Metazoa; phylum Chordata; class Actinopteri; order Syngnathiformes; family Syngnathidae; genus Nerophis; species Nerophis ophidion. The sequence goes on from NC_084620.1 coordinate 16,750,731, forward strand.
AGAGAACACTAAATTGGCACTAGTGTGTGAAATGTGAGCATGAAGGTTGTTTATCTGTTTTGGCCCTGCGGTGAGGTGGCGACTTGTCCAAGGTGTACACCGCCTTCTGCCGGAATGTAGCTAGGATAGGCACCAGCACCCCTGCGAACCTGAGAGGGACAGGTGATACAACATGGATGGATGTCTACTTCTTTAGGATAGTAAAAAAGTTCTTGACAGCCCATTTACAGTGGTAAAAAATAGTAATACGAAATAAAAGTTGTTTGCATTTAAAAGGGTTACTTGCATTTGGATTATTATACGTATTTTTATGATTACATTATTTCTAAATTTGGTCTCAAAGTGATGCTGATGATCAATTGTGGGACAATATATCGTTTAGCAAAATTTGTTATCGTCCAAGGCCTTGTACTCACCCAAGTATTACATTCGGACACAATACTTTTCTTGCGGTTGTGATTATAATTGACAATTATAGCCAACAGTTCTGTCCTTTTTATATCATGGGGCGACTTGTCAAGGGTCTACATTTTTCTTAGTACCATTTTTTTTTAGTACCATTATGACTGGAGAGTTTGAGTCATTTTGTCTGCTGTCAGCTGAGCAGATGATTAACAACTAAGTAAGTTGATAAGAGACTATAGCAAGTCACCGCCTCGCTTCAAGTCCTCCAACCGACATGTGAGCATGCCGCCAATCCAGGGTCAAAGTTGACGCACGTGACATCTGGTCGACTGTCTTCCGGCAAGGTTATATTTGAATCTGGGGTACTTTCTGTCTCACCATACTAGCCAGATTGTCATCTTTTGCCTTGTAGCCGTGAGTCAGCGTTAGTTCGAAGACACCTCTGCTTGTCTTTGACTTAGCAGGTATTCCACCTATTTACAAGGCTTAATAAGGAGCATACCTGGTGTTGTTTTCTTAATAGGACAGAGGTGTGCAAACATGTTTCTCTGAGGGCCACATATCTGTACAGGTTGCAGGCGGGCCACACTGTACATTACATTGTACATTAAAGGGGAACTGCACTTTTTTTGGAATTTTGCCTACCTTTCACAATACCTATGTAAGACAAGAACACATACATTTTTCTTTTTTAATGCATTCTAATTTGTGACTGCACTGCAACACCACGCTGACTCCTTGTTTTGAGGAAAAAAAACGACTAAAAACTAATTTCCTCGCTTCAAAATAATAGTGCAATGTGCCACAGCCAATCTGACAGCGCTAAAAAAAATAAAAGTTGTACTTAAAGCACTTATTGATAAATTCAAACAGTTAATATGCCTTGACCTAAAATACTGTTTAAAATAAGTGTAAGGATTTTTGTACTGAATTAACAAACATTTTATTAAATTGGATTTTACACACTCTACGGTGGTAAAATAAGTGTAAATTAGAAGGAAAAACTGAATGTTGTTTTTTATATTAGATAGATATAAGGGAAAAGGGTGGAGTGCCATCTCCGGGTTGGGGAGGAGACCCTGCCCCAAGTGGAGGAGTTCAAGTACCTAGGAGTCTTGTTCACGAGTGGGGGAAGAGTGGATCGTGAGATCGACAGGCGGATTGGTGCGGCGTCTTCAGTAATGCGAACGTTGTATCGATCCGTTGTGGGGAAGAAGGAGCTGAGCCGGAAGGCAAAGCTCTCAATTTACCGATCGATCTACGTTCCCATCCTCACCCATGGTCATGAGCTTTGGGTCATGACCGAAAGGATAAGATCACGGGTACAAGCGGCCGAAATGAGTTTCCTCCGCCGGGTGGCGGGGCTCTCTCTTAGAGATTGGGTGAGAAGCTCTGCCATCCGGGAGGAGCTCAAAGTAAAGCCGCTGCTCCTCCACATCGAGAGGAGCCAGATGAGGTGGTTCGGGCATCTGGTCAGGATGCCACCCGAACGCCTCCCTAGGGAGGTGTTTAGGGCACGTCCAGCCGGTAGGAGGCCACGGGGAAGACCCAGGACACGTTGGGAAGACTATGTCTCCCGGCTGGCCTGGGAACGCCTCGGGATCCCCCGGGAATAGCTAGACGAAGTGGCTGGGGAGAGGGAAGTCTGGGCTTCCCTGCTTAGGCTGCTGCCCCCGCGACCCGACCTCGGATAAGCGGAAGATGATGGATGGATGGATGGATAGATATATAGATAAATAGTACTTTATTGATTCCTTCACGAGAGTTCCTTCAGGAAAATTAAAAATTCCAGCAGCAGTGTACAAAGTTGAGATCAATTAAACTGTAAAAAGTAAATAAAGGGGGTATAAATGGAAACAAAATAGAACAATATTACAATAAGAATAAGAATTAAAAGCAACAATGAGAATAAAAATATAACAGTAAAATAAGAATATAACAAGAGAAACTAGGTTGTAGTGACCATGTTATGAAAACGGATTGCACTGTTATTGTTTTGCATCCCCTGTCATCCGAGTTCCCCCGCCCCCCTCCCCAGAGAGAAGATTTACAGTCTATTGGCATGTGGGACAATGTGCCACCAAATGTAGGTCTTTAATGTTAGCGCTTATAATAACAATATTGCAATTGTTATTTAAATGTATTGTTATTGCTATTATTTCATTTTACTTGTTGTGGTTTATTTGCTATTAGTTTATATCCAGGTTTTTAAAACTAAATTTAAAGTCAAGTTTTGGTGGTCCAATAAATACTCATGTTTTCAAATGAATGAATAATCAATAATCAATTGTGATTACAATATCAATCAAAATAATCCTGATAATTTTTTTGGCCATAATCATGCAGCCCTTATCTATAATCTAGAATTAACTTTCACCAAGTGAGAGGTGAGAGAGCAGCGCCCCCACTGATGTTACTACAGCAGCATAAGCCATAGTGACCTCACTCTGATCAATGTGCCACCAAATGTAGGTCTTTAATGTTAGCGCTTATAATAACAATATGTCCAATATTTGGGTAATATTCAGGTCACAAAATGTAAATACGATTAATTTTTTTTTTTTACAATTCTTTGGGCAGAATAGACACAATGAAATCATGGCTCTGATTAGCTCTATTGTAGGCTGACTTTTATTTACTGTACGTTAAAAGAGCCACATGTAATGTGGGCAGAAATGGTACTACAGTCACGGTCAAAATTCTGTAGTCCCCTCCCTCTCGCCATGATTGAGGTTGCCAGATACGAAGCCGAATCCAGCTCGATTTTGATTGATTGAGACTTTTATTTGTAGCTTGCACAGTACAGTACATATTCTGTACAATTGACCACTAAGTGGTAACACACGAATACGTTTTTCAACTTGTTTAAGTCGGGGTACATGTTAATCAATTCATGGTAATTCATGATTCAATCAATGTCAATCAATGTTTATTTATATAGCCCTAAATCACAAATGTCTCAAAGGACTGTACAAACCACTACGACTACGACATCCTCGGAAGAACCCACGTATTGATGGACTGAGCTACTCCAAGGTACTTCAAACTTTCACTGCCTCTTACTCGGGTTTGAGGTGCTGGGATCATCATAGCTGAATAGACAAGCATTTTGTCAATAATAAATCTCTAACCAACACATTTTACACAGAATGAGGCTATTTTTTGGAAGAAGTACATCATGCCTGCGTACAATATCACAACAAATGGCAATCATGTGGTTATTGTCAGTACTATCAGAAAACAAAGACTAAAACAAACTACAACCAACACTAGCAATGGTTATACTGGTAAAAATAAGTAGAGCATGAGCAGCCTAATGTTCGCCCACAACTAAAGAGGAACGATTTTACCAAGGTATGCCTATAGGCTACACAAATGAGGAATTCTTCAATCATGTGATTTGGCTGTCTCCATACCTTTCACATTGCCATACTGACAGCCGTGCTCATGTTGGAATCCATTTTCTCAGCGTATCAGCATATTGAGAATAAAAAAAGGGACTGACACTACCCATGTCCACATAGGTTTTATTTGTCAAAAATATATTTTGCCCTGTCAGTTCGAATACACATCGACATACAGGCATATATTTCCCCTGTTAGCCTATATGTCGATGTGTCATTGACCGGGCTAGCATGCTAAGCATTAAACTAGGAGCAGAGCACCGCCACACTAAGCATTTGTTGCACAAACATACTACAGGTAGCTTTGTTAGACAAGATCATAGACTGAATTGGACAATTTAGTTTACATAAAAAAATGTTAATTTCCATGTATTACAAGTAATAAGAAAACGTAAATGCCTTACTTACCTATCAAGGAGGAAATAAGCAAGTTTGGCGTCAGATAAAAAAAATCTTCTCCGCCTTCAATCCTCTCCATCCCCGATACAAATCCTTGTTTTGTTCATGGCTTTGTCATGAATAAGTTCAGAATCGTAACAACGTCTTTTAAATTTACTAAGGTCTGACATGTTTCGTAACTTTACCATTGGCAGTAGCTAGACAAAGAGGGCGGTGCTTAACTGGCAACCTGCGTGTGTCTCACTCACTGACTTTCTAATTGGTCAAACGGTAGAGGGCGGGACCTCGAAATGAAAACAATAACTAGATTTCGGGGCTTCAGATCTAATTTTGAAATGATCAGATCCTGGCCGAACTACTATTATCAGTTATAGAGGTATGCGAAAAGAACATGATTTATAAATGCCTTTTGACATATCAGGGCCATTTAATGATGACTTGACATGAAATTATTACATATGGCTCCTTTAATTTACAAATTAGAATGCAGTGATAAAAAGATATGTATGTGATCTTCTTGTCTCATATAAGGATTGTGAATTATAGGCAAAACTCCCCCAAAAATGCAGTTCCCCTTTAAGGATGCTTAAGTCAATCGAGTGTGAGTCGATACATGCTAAGCTATCTGAGCAAAACACCCACATTCTAAACTATGCTTCTGCCACTGCTCCCGTCAAAAGCCGTCGTGAACCATACAGTGTTCCTCATCAGGAAATGCCTTGCAATTTGGCGCCGAAATGAAAGGGCCGTTGTTTCCTTTTTCCAACTCGGTTAGCAACCATGGCACTCGTCATCTATTTAGCTTGTTAGCTTCTTTGTCACTAGTGAACAATGCTGATTAAAGAGTAAAAGAGAGTGTTATTGGAGCTGGAACTAATTGATCTGTTTCAATCTGTCGCTTTTATTGCAAATGTTGATCGAATGGCGTTTGTGAAGGTGGGCTGTATGCTTTCTGAACGACTCGTGTACACGCAGAAAACTGTGTTTTAAAAGTTGACCAATCACAGGATTATTTTGCGAGCTGCAAGGAGAAGTTTGAAGGGTATGAGTAGTGGGTTAAAGATCCATCCACCCATTTTGTACCGCTTATTCCCTTTGGGGTCGCGGGGGGCGCTGGTGCCTATCTCAGCTACAATCGCGCGGAAGGCGGCAAGTCGCCACTTCATCGCAGGGCCAACACAGATAGACAGACAACATTCACACTCTCATTCACACACGAGGGCCAATTTAGTGTTGCCAATCAACCTATCCCCAGGTGCATGTCTTTGGAAGTGGGAGGAAGCCGTAGTACCTGGAGGGAACCCACGCATTCACGAGGAAGACATGCAAACTCCACACAGAAAGATCCCGAGCCTGGGATTGAACCCAGGAATACTCAGGACCTTCATTTTGTGAGGCAGACGCACAAACCCCTCTGCCACCATGAAGCCCTGGGTTAAAGATGTCAGAGCAAATGAGTGTAATATCTAATAATATGTCCAATAAAAACGAATTACATTTATTGTTAGAATATGTTGAGTGCCAAAAACAAAACAAAAACAAGCTGCAGGCTGTAAATGGCCCCTATATTGCACTTTCGGCATCCTTGCCTGCCTTACTAGAATTGCTTTGTGCTCTTTGTGTCGACTCAGCACCACTGAGCCATCTCAAACAGGCGATCTTGAGCCTCAAATGTGCACTTGGAGGGAGGGGTTACACTCCAATGCTGCTGCAGCACATCTGGAAATGTTAAAGCGAGAGCGATGATGACTCGCCCGCTGCAGCCAATCACAGCACAGCTTCCTGTAGGAAAGTTTGCCAGCACTGTCTGGAGAACCGAAGTGGAAGGAAAGACACAAAGAAAATCTGTCAAGGTTTGTAAGAGCAGAAGACGGGCCGGGCTTCCTTGGACTAAAATATTATTTTCGAACGTGGAAGGTTTCTTAGCGGACCTCCTTAGGATGGCCTGTGGATGATTAACAGCTAGTGACATCATTGTTGATTAATCAGTTGATGCTTCCTGTCTCAGTCTCTATCTGTGCCCCGCAGGTCATCCTGACAGGAGGAAACCAGAGAATCGTCTGAGGTACAGCACTTTACTGAAACTTTGCAATGTCTTGTGTGTGTGTGTGTGTGTGTGTGTGTTAAAAGTCAACACAGGCTACGTGAGGTTGTTGTACAATAATATTTGGTGTGTTATGATGAATGGAATGTTAATAAGTGGCGGCAATGTTAGTAACACTTTTCTCATACCCGCTTTTGTCTTTTGTTGCTCTTCAAACTTTTGTCTATTCTGCAGTGTCTCTATCTCCCTCACCCCCTTTTCTTTTTGCTCTGACACACTCCTGAAAGTATTTGTTCCGCCGGCTGGTCGGCATGGTAACGTGTCAGTGTGTGTTTATGGGAGAAAACAGTGAACTGGAGCATGGTTGAGTGTTGTTAGTGCACACATGGCTGTTGTTTATTGCGGTGCGTCACATCTGCCCACGCTTTCAACCGAATGAGACCAAGTTGGAAAGAAAAAAGTACATACATTTGACCTTTTCTAATCTGCTTAGCAACAGGGTTTTTTTTTCGGCTTTCAGACCTCCCAAAACATCTTTAAATCTGTTTGACGACTTGGGCTGAAATGTTGGACTTAGCAAGCGTCTTTTTCTTCTTTCTCTGCAGTCAAGGTCCTCTGTGGTCCCTGAAAGCAGCCCTCAGGAGAAGTGAGTCCTCCGCCTCTTTAACCGGCTTCTTTTCCAGCTCATGTATTCCGCCTGGTTCCGCCCAGGACTCGAACCTGGGTTGTCCGGCATTTGAGACGAGTGTGCAAGTTACCGAGCTAAGAGCCCAACCTATTAAAGTGGTACCCAGCACTGCTCTTAACGTTGTCAGGGTGTGAGGTTGACCAATATACACATGGCCCTGGCTGGCCTCTGTTACACTCGCTCATATAAAGGCAAGGCAAGGCAACTTTATTTATAAAGCAAATTTACAACAATTTTTAAATTGAACCAAAGTACTTTACAGGTTAAAAAGCATGGAGCAAAAACAAAAAACAAAACAAACAAAAAACATAAGCAATGAATGAGCTAAACAAGATAGATGCAAAAGCAAAACGGTAAAACGGTCGAATAAAAAGTAAAAAATTGCAAAATAATAATAATAAAAGTGCAAGAAATAGAAAAAGAAAAAAAAGTACAGTGGTACTTTAATTTCCTTAAGTCTATTTTTTATGTCGATGAATATGATTGCCAAAAGTATATCTTGAGCTTTGTACCCTGTCTCAGTTATCCTACGGCCAAATCTTGTATAACAGTCAGTGGTCATTCACTCTGCTCAGCCCTGCAGCACTAGTCACTGACCTTAGAGTTCAGAGATGTCAGTATGAAATCCAGTGTGGTTCGTAAAGCTTTAGAAAGTAGCTACAATTTTGCTTAACAAAATAGTGTAACCGAGAGTCTTACATGGATGATTGCTGATGTCAAAACTTATTGTGAAGGAAGTCGGACAGCCATGAATTTGGAAATAATTTTATTGACATCCAGCTCCGTCTCACTGCCTAACAATACAGCCCAAAGACAAACAACACATTCAGGCCTTCACAAAAAGACCGCTGCGCGTTTCAACTTGACTATGTGCACCGAACATAGTAAAGGTCTCAGAAAAGTAGCTTGCACTTGCCCGTTTGCCCACCTGTCATTCTGCAGAATTGAGTGCTCAAACAAAGGATTTTGTTGTGTTATTAATACAGTAAAACCATGATTTACGAATCCCTCATAATGCACACTTTTTTATTATTTGTCAAATAAAAATCAAACAGGAATAATGTTTTATGTACGAACATTGTTCAAAGTGTACACACCTTTACTAAAATATGGACTTTAGTCAAGGTTCGAGCCCATTATTAATGTGTACATTGTTTCTTAGAGAGAAATTAGCTTTAATATACACACTTTTCTATTTACAAACCCTGTTCAAGAAGCAATTAATTTGTAAATCAAGATTCCACTCTATACTTCTAAAAAAATGTTTTTCTTGCTTATAATTGAGATTGGAACTATTTTTTCACACATAGACCCATGTCCAGTGAGGGCAGTGTGAGTCCTTGAGTATGATGGCAGCATTCTTATGATGGCAGCGTTTTTGTGATGCAACTTCCATCCACCCATCCATTTTCTACCGCTTATTCCCTTTGGGGTTGCGGGAAGTGGCGCTGGTGCCTATCTCAGCTACAATCGGGCGGAAAGCGGGGTACACCCTGGACAAGTCGCCACCTCATCGCAGGGCCAACACAGATAGACAGACAACATTCACACTCACATTCACACTCTAGGGCCAATTTAGTGTTGCCAGTCAACCTATCCCCAGGTGCATGTCTTTGGAAGTGGGAGGAAGCCGGAGTACCCGGAGGGAACCCACGCAGTCACGGGGAGGACATGCAAACTCCACACAGAAAGATCCCGAGCCCGAGATTGAACCCTGACTACTCAGGCCCTTCGTATTGTGTCAACCTAGCTGGAGCGTAGTAAGAGTGAGTGTAGAGTTTGAGCAGAAAATGCCTTATTGATGTTCATCTTTTGGTGTTCAAGTCATTCTAATAGAGAGATAAGAAAGGGCTTTAATAGAGTCCAGAAGTAATTGGTTCATAAATTTAATAAAGTCAGGGGAAAAAACAAAAGTGTGTCGAAAGAAATGGCTGTTAAAAATATCACTTTCACCATCTTGTGGAATACAATTGAATCGGGGTGTGTATTTCTACCTTTAAGGTGCCATATGTAATAATTTCATGTGAAATCATCATTAAATAGCCCTGATAGGTCAAAAGGCATAATAAATCATGTTATTTTTTAATACTTTTATAACTGATGACAGTAGTTCAGCCAGGATATGCTAATTTCCCGAAAAATTGTTACTGTGTTTATTTTGACGCCATGCCGTCCACCGTTTTACCAATTAAAAAGTTTGCGAGTGTGTGACATCCAGGTTGCCAGTTACGCACCGCCCTCTTCTTCAAGCTACTGCCACTGGTAAACTTACAAAAATTTTCAGACCTTGCCCGTTTGCATTAAAACAGTTGTTTTTTTCTCATTACGACCGGGCGAAGCCATCCTTGCCCAAACACACCCTTCTGGTTTTTGGAGTAGAACTATTTGGGGTTTTGGCACCGACCGTTGAACTTGATCCGACCAATCTAAGTCTAGGAACACGAACGGATGAAGCCTACTTTGATCGGCGGCGAAACGCATGATTGCCAACCTTGAGACCTCCGAATTCGGGAGATAGGGGTGGGGTTTGGTGGTAGCGGTGGGGAGGGGGGGGGGGGGGGGGGGGGTATATTATAGCGTTCCGGAAGAGTTAGTGCTGCAAGGGATTCTGGGTAGTTGTTCTGTTATGTATATGTTGTGTTACATTGCTGATGTTCTCCCGAAATGTGTTTGTCATTCTTGTTTGGTGTGGGTTCACAGTGAGGCGCATATTTGTAACAGTGTTAGTTGTATATACGACCACCCTGTTGATCAAATATATTCATTTATATGTTTGTAAAAGCTGCATATATTAGGTGACTGGGCCGCCACGTTGTTTGTATGGTGATAAAGCATACATGATGACAGGTTGTAGAGGACGCTAAAGACAGTGCCTTTAAGGCACGCCCCCTATATTGTTGTCCGGGTGTAAATCGGGAGAAATTTGGGAGAATGGTTGCCCCAGAAGATTTTCGGGAGGGGCACTGAAATTCGGGAGTCTCCCGGGAAAATCGGGAGGGTTGGCAAGTATGGCGAAATGTCTTCCAAGACATACCGAGCAGTCCAGTTGCGAACGATTGAATGCACTAAAATGACCTTTAGGTAATGTGATTGCAACAACAGCAATATTTGAGAAGTTTCCTGTTTCAATCAGCCACCAACAGGCCCACGTCTTTGTCCGAGGCACCGCGAGAAAGCTTCCGTGACGGAGGCAGGAGGTAAGAGGAAGATAGACAGACGTTTACTTTGCAATCTTTTCGCCATCATATTTTTTAAATATTTTCATTTACTTCCTGATAAGGGGCTCTAGTGCCAGACGACCAGAGATCACCATCCTGTCAGTTGAACCGCTCCCTTCCACTTCCTGGTTGCCTGGAGCATTCCCGCCGCCTCCTCCTCCGGCTGCACAAATCTGGGGTCCGACAATTCCGCCATCCGTTCAGGTAGCATAGCTTCCAATATGCTTTACTGAGTTGCGTTGAACATCTGCTGTGCTTTATGCGTGTTCGATTTTGTCTACATTTTCCCGGCCCAGCCTCCGCCGTCCTACGACGAGGTGATCCGCGAGAAGACACAGGAGCAGGGTGTGCACACGTCTTCACCCTCCCTGCCTTTGACTCATCCAGCCGATAGGACCACCATCTCCACCCAGACGGACACCGGATCGTCTCTTCGCAGTCAGGAGTCTTTAGGTAAGACAAAGTTCATTTGTTTCAAGGCCTCCTTTTGAACCTGCATAACATGAGTGAAGATTGTGTTTGTCTTCAGCGGGTCGTGCCAAGCCGCCACGGCCGCCACTCCCCTGTGCTGTGTCTCAGGATGATGCTGACTCACCTCTGACTCCGACTTCTGAAGGTGGCCAGCAGCTCCCCACATTTGATGAAGCAACGCCCAGTACCACGTCCCATATAAACGAAGTAGGTCACCCTAGGCCACGCCCCCGATCCAGGCGCTCGGTGCCCTCTGTCAGCAACGAGGTCAAGGTTCAGACTTTAGTCAAACTGCGCGAGGACGGGTTGGCCACACTAGCCGCCCGTGCTAACGCTGACATCAGCAAAAAGGAAGTGATTCAGGGTAAATACTTTCAAGAGCTGCTGGAGGCCTTCAGCGCTGACGACTGGGGCTTCCCTGAGGAGGGGCCAGGTGACGACAGCGGCCTCAGCCAATCAGAGGAAGAGGAGGACATGGCGACCCTCAAGGCCAGGATCCAGGCATTTGAGCCACAGGAGCAGGAGGGGCAGCATAATGACGAGAAGGTTGGCAAAAAGAAACCTGAACCAAGACCACGCCCTCGACTCCAAAGGCAACCTGCCAAAGTACTTCCTCCAACCATCGCCCACAAACCCAAAAGCCTCTCACATGTCCCCCGGGAACTTAACACTCTGACAACTGAAGCCACGCTTGAGGAATTTAATGCCCAACCAGTACCAGAGTCCCTCCCACCTTCCCCTGCACCCATTCCAACCCCTAGGTTACCATCGACAAAACCCCCCCCCTCCGCTAATGAGACTTCATCCACAGAGAAGTTTCCGTCCAGGCCCCCGGTCGCCCCTCGAACCATAGCTTCACCCAATGATAGAACCCCTATGGGTGGAAATGTGACCCCAACACGGCCCCCGAGACCCTCCACGCAGATCAAGAGGGAGGCTCAGACAACAAGCACTATGCAGCTAACAGGTCAGTTATTCTGTGTCGTATACAGTGATTCCCCCCATACCTCCTTAGACAAGCCTGCCTTATGTTTATAGCATTCAAAAAACACCACATTCATCTTTGACACCAACAGTGTCAAACTATCTGCGCCATTGTTTGCCAACACAAAAAAAACTACAATAAAGGCACATATCCATGTTACAGGAAGTGAGTCTTCCTCGCCGACAAAACGAGCAAAGCAACATGTTGGCTTCAGTGAGAAGAAGTAACACGTTAGCCTTCGACAATGTGTCTTTTCACAGTAAAAGTGCATTGTGGGTAATGTAAGCTGTGAGCACAATGCAGCTTTTCACAGACGCAATGCAAACATGAGCGCTGCCAGTGAGAGTTTGTTCTGCAGCCTTAATATTGGCTGATTGTGAAGTCAGAAGAAGCCTCTTGTCGGCCACACATGGGGCACGTGACTGCTAAGCTGCTTGATTCCATAGAAACAACAGTGTGAAGTGTCGCTGTATCTTAAATCGCTGATGTGCTTGTTGTCTTTTTAGATACCACGACAGAACCCACTCTGGTCCTCTCCACAGCTCCAGCTTTTGGCAAAGCGCAGCCACTGGCCCCGACAAAGGGTGAAAGTATCTGCCAGCCTTCCCTCCCTTCTCGGTAAGAGCCACCTGTGCTGCTTTCTTCTGGTAAAGTAGGTTCTCTTCCAAACAAAAGTCTTCCTCTCTACAGGCCTTCAAGTGTAAGGTCCCTCCCAGTCAGGCCATCGTCCATCAAATCTGTGCCCGCCCGACCGCCTCCTCCCACCAGTGTCTCGTGTGTCATCCAGCCTCCACAGATGCCATCCAATCAGGCGCAGGGTCAAAGGGCGTCAAAGAGAGGGCCGCCTCTGCCACCCCGCCCTCACCCTGGACACCCAGTCTTTACCAGCTACATGACAGCAACGCACTCACAGGATACAGATGACAAACATGAGTCCAAAGTGCTCCAATGTCAAACAGGCATGTCTCACAAACAGGACATCCTCATTGTCTTGGACGACCCTTCGCAGCCAGAATGTTTCATGGACCTGCATGTGGTCCCCCCGCTCTCAAAACCCAGTTTGGAGTTTGTCGAACAGTCAGAGTTGCAAACTATACAGAAACATCAAGAACCGCCTCCCACCAGGTGCCACGCCACAAACATCAACATATGTCTCTTTAAGAAAACACTCCTTTTGTTGTCCACTTTTTGACATGTGTGTATATATGTGTAGTGGACCTCGCTGCGTTGCCCTGTTCAACTTCGAGGGAACGCAAGATGATGAGCTAACCTTCTCCCAGGGTGATGTCATCGGTCTCTTGGAGCTCATAGGGACAGAGTGGGCGCGGGGCCACCTAGCCGGGCGTGTTGGGCTCTTCCCACTGAGCTTCACCCAGATCACACAGCCTCTCCCACCTGAGGGAACGGAAAAAGCATCATTGATCATGCATGAGGTGGTGAAAGAAAGTCCTGGTAAGCTTCCTGCTTCACCTTGTCACTTGAATTTTCATATTTACATGAAATAACGCTGTCATTATTCTATCTTCAGAAGCTCCGCAGTCTCTAAAAGACGCACAGGTTAGTTTAAAGCTGCAAAATGTATTTTAACGGTACACATTATTCCTACTAATCTGTGCTTAATTGCGTTAAGGTGGAGGAGTGGGCGGTGGCACTGTTTGATTTCCCTGCTCAGACCACAGAGGATCTCTCCTTCCAAAAAGGGGCAATCATCCAGGTGACCGAGCATATCGACTCAAAGTGGAGGAGGGGCAGACTGGACGGTATTGAGGGACTTTATCCCGCCGCCTTTACCAAGGCCTGCCAAAGTATGACACACACACATGCACACACACACAAACAAATTGATGTGCATTACCCATCAAACATTTTTGTTCTGCTTCCAGCTCCGCCAGTTTCAGGGAGGGGCATAGCCACAGTTCTGTTTGGATTCACAGCCAAGACAGAGGATGAACTCACAGTGAAGGTAAGCTCCTTTGTTTATTTTTCCACACCGTTTTTCTGGTGCTTCTTATTCTATTATTATCTTATTCTTTACATGTAGGTATTCTACTAGCACATTCCAAAAAATGTTTAATATGTTTTTGTAATTACGACAATGACGACAACAATAAATTGACAATTTGATCGATCCATCCATTTTCTACCGCTTGTTCCTATTGGGGTCGCGGGGGGTGCTGCAGCCTATCTCAGCTGCATTCGGGCGCAGTACACCCTGGACAAATTGCCACCTCATCACAGGGCCAACACAGATGGACAACTTTTCCACTCACATTCACACACTAGGGCCAATTTAGTGTTGCCAAGCAACCTATCCCCAGGTGTATGTTTTGTGGAGGTGGGAGGAAGCCGGAGTACCCGGAGGGAACCCACGCAGTCACGGGGAGTACATGCAAACTCCACACAGAAATATCCCGAGCCCGGGATTGAACTCAGGTCCTTCATATTGTGAGGCACATGCACTAACCTCTGTCACACCGTTCTGCCCCACAAGTTTTATTTTTCTCATATTTATTTATTAACTCAAAGTATTCCATCATGAAAAAAGTCCACTTAATTCTAACTCAAATTCATTTTGAACTTTGATTGATACCATTGACACCAACACATTCGTTATACATTTTTTACCTCAGATGTTTCCCAGAATTCCACATTCTCCGGACAGTAAATGTGCCAATTGAAATAAAATATCCCACTTTCCCACTTTACCAAACACAAATTACCTTCAATCTTGTGAATTATTTCTACTTCCTTTTTTCTTAAAGCTTCCTATCAACAAAACATTAAGGCTAACAACGCGACCCATGTCGGTCCTTCTTTAACTCTTGTTGTTCTCCTGCAGGCTGGTGACATCATCACGCTGGTGGAGCCTGTGGACGAGCAATGGATTGTGGGAGTTGTGGGAAGTCAACGTGGAATGGTGCCCAAAAACTATGTTTGTCTTCTTTGATCAGCTAAAGTGGAACTAGTTGGGATCATCCACATGTGAGTGAAGTCCACAATATTTCTCTCCCTTTTGGTAAAACTAAAACACGCCTTCTTGAATCCATAACCCTGAGCTAAATGTTGTCCGCTATCATGGTGACAACATCTTTTTAGGTTGAAGATCATGTTCTTGTTGGGGTCCAATGAGTGTCCAACAAATTGATCTTTAGAATACACTTTGGTTTGTGGAAATTCAAGGGACTTTTCTGTGTGTCGTCATGTTAAGGCACGGTGGCCTGCGTTGTCAGGCCAACATGTGGTACACAAGGCGTCACAATGTTAGGGATGCTAAATGCACATTGTTCAAACAAACATTCCAGTTTTTAATCAGATTAAATGATGAAAAATGACTTTTAACTTGACTTTTATCATTTTCTTTCTTGCCATGTTGAAACAAACACAGATATATTTGAAAAGGCACACTTCCCCCACTTGTGTTTAAAAAAATACAATAAAAATACCCTCCCACAACAGTGGCTTCTAAAAAATAATCTCCACATTCAGTTATTTTGGCCAATCAGAAACCTGAAAAAGCAACTTCAGCTGACTTGATTGGGTATTGCAACGTCTTTGTTCATCAATTAACAAGGTGTGTCTGGAGATACAGTACACACATCAAATATACATACATAACATGAAAAAAATAATTGTAATTAATAGTTACCTTAACTGATTAATCAAATAATATATGAAAATCAATACTTTCAAATATTGTTTTTGTTATTTTATTATGTATTAAATAATTGTGTAATTTACTGTATGCATATTTGTGGATGTGGCCAGACTTGAGGGAGACCCGGTACTGATATATTAGATGTACAGTGCTGTTTACGTTATCTTTTAAAATCAGTGCTCATTTACACAAAGCCCTGAAAACAACTTGAATGTTTATTTTTGTTTAATTAATCACATGTGCGTCTACAACTGCCCAAAAGGATAACTTAGTTGTGTTCTTTTAGTTAAATTACGTTTAAATACATGAGATAATCTCACACATTTCTTATGACACAAGCCCAAAAGCTCAGCAGTCAAGTTTTTTTTTAAATCTTTTAAGCCTGGCCGCAGTTTTCCTAAAGCTCAGGCTTCAAGGTAAAAAGCCTGAGCTTTTTTCCTTGAAGCTTTTTTCAAAGAACAAAAAAATGTTCTTTTTGAAATAGCCATGCTTGTGTTGACATGATGTTAGTTTCTCTTTTCAAAACAAATCAATAAAGTAGTAAAACAAAACAAAAAAGAGTGAAATGGATGTTTTTACTGCATCAGTTTTATTTCGTTTGACAGTTGTCCTCAATTTTAAAATCAGTGTTCGGTCTTTAAACGCATATTGTCACATCACATGGTTAAAACATGTCCTCCCCATGCTGGGATTTTTTTTTTCTTCTCCGTAAAGCTCCTTGAATGTGAGCAATGGTGGAAAACTTTGACTAAAAACACACAAATTCATTTTGTCATGAGCAGTTCATGATTCTTTTAGGAAATAACATCTCAGTTAAGTTCTACTTCATCTACTGCACTTAATGGAAAACATTTACAAGGCATGATGATGATCTCACACACATACACGGCCCCAGTGACACCCAACTAGGTCACGTGTCTCTGAAGTGGACATTTCTTTTTCAAAGTTAAATAATACTTTTTTATTCCAATTTGAGGCCAACACGCTAAGTGAGAGCAGGCTTTTAGCATTTGGCTAACACAAGGCTCCTTTCGGCAGAGAGAAAACTGCTAAGATTTAAGACGACTGGGTTGATCGCAGGCAAAGTGGGCCAGAGCCGCTGGTGAATGCGAGTTAGCGACTTGTCAATTCTTCATCGGTGGCTCTGGCCCATAGGTCAAGGCCATGGAGAGGTGCTACTCGGTTCAAAGGTCATAGAACTGCATTAAGCAGACAAGACACAAATAAAAAAGTCACACATTTAAAGCTTCCTTAATAGTCCTCCTGCGTCCTCACTAACAGACAGATGGCATGATGGATGTGGTGATGACATCATGGAATCACTAGTTGATCAGCACCATTCAGAAACCTTTTTAGGTTAGCTGACAATTCTGTTTTTTTTTTTTTTAAGCTGCTACGTTTTCCTACTTTACATCAGCAAACACATGACAGCTAACATATACAACAGATATGTGCTGTGTCTCAAATGGAGCACTTGTTGGTACACTTTAGTAAGCATACGGTGTACATTGTCTACTTGGTTCCTGATTGCACACCCATATAGATTACTGTCATTGTGCACTGAAAAAGACAATCGCAATATCGCCTTCTACTTCCCCTCTTTGACTGAATATTATCGCTAATAGTTGGATTACCCTGTAAATTATCTGATTGCTTTTCCCCCTACTTCTGCAGTGTAAAATTAATAATATTTACTTTATGACCTTTTTTGATAGTCCCTCCCCTTCTGCTACATAGCCAAGATATCCATTGAGGGAACACTTTTGAGTGCTGTATTTATTACAGTATGTAGCTTGAACATATGTATGTATTCAAAAGACACAAGTCTTAGGACAGAAACACATAAATTGAGACCATGTTTGCACTTTGTTACTGAATGCAGAAACTTTAACAGTGTGTTAGCCCAAATCAACTACGGTCATTGCATGCCTACTAGAAATAACTATTGCAATATTTACATGCTTCTCTTTCTTTTTTTAAAGTTTTAAAAGATTTAATAGTTCTTCCCCTTTTGCTCACCATTTCGACCGTTTTAAATACAACAACCGGTTATTGACAGTGCACATTTTCTCGCATTTCTCAGTATAAATCCACTTAAAGGAGTAAGTTTAAGTACGGAAAGTACACCAGTTGAGACACAGCATTCATCTTGTTGGATCAAGGCAGGAAGTTTTTGGAACTTGGAGTGCCCCAAACCCTGTATAAATAAGCAAGGAGAGGCCGAGTTTTTTATGGCCTGAGATTGGGAGAAGTGAAGGGGTCACCTTTACAAAAAAGGTTGAATCTATCACAGAAAAGACAGACAGCATTGTGATTGCAGGGAAATTCTTTAGGACCATTTTTTTAAAGTAGTCCAAGCCAGTTAGATCCTATTCCTGATGTCACAACGGTGATAACTTTCTACTCATTGGTCTAGATGCCGACATTCCCAAGATACTGGATGATCATCCATCGGACAGCCGTGACATTGACGATATTTTTTTGTTGGCTGCTTGGATGTACATGAATCCTCTCAGAAATATTGGAAACTGGATCAAGTTTACTCAGCATGTGGAAAAGTTAATTTTACTCCAAAAAGGACATTTTTTTGTCCAAATTGGAGCTTTCCGGTGTACTAGACTAGCGGGGAAGGAACTTGTTTGGTTTCCAGCACCGGAGATTCCTGTTCTGTGTCCTCGCCGGCCGCCTCTTCATTGCTTGAGTCGATGGGAGCGTCTTCCTGCATGAGAGCACAGGTGTAAAGATGGAGGACAACTTCATACTTGGACGACCAATGAAAAGCTCACCGTCACCCAAGGGTGGGAGAGAACCTCCTCTGCTGTGAAGCGAGCGTCAATGTTCACCTGCAGCATTTGACTGATCAGCATCTGAGGAGTAAGCATGGAGAGCAGGACCACTGTCAGATATGTAAGACTAACTTGCTTCTGGACCCTTCCTGTCACCTTAGCAGGCAGGCTTATTGTATCCCAGTCTGGAGACGGGAACTCCAGCTTCCCTTTGAGGATCTGATCAAACAACTCCTCCTGGATGTTGTTCTCGCTAAGGAAGACCCGAAAGGACAAAGTTACAAACTTTTTTTTTTTTGTCTTTCTGTTTTTAATGTCGACCAAGCAACACACTGCTTTCTGCCCCGCCTCCTCACTGACCTCCTAAAAGGTGGGAATCCACATAGCAGGATGTAGGTGATGATGCCTGCTGCCCATATGTCCACCTTCAAACCGTAACTACACACACGCACGTATACAAGTCAATGCTAATGCTAGCTCAAAATAATAGCACTCACTTCCTGTTCATTTCATTCTCACCCGGTCTCAGCAATGATCTCCGGGGCAACGTAGGTGGGCGTTCCACACACAGTGAAGAGCGGTCCCTCCACCACTGTAGCCAACCCGAAGTCTCCCAGTTTGAGAGACTTTGTGCCGTCTGGATACTCGCATACCTGACGAGGACAAACACATCATCAGGCGGTGAAAATGGCGCTTGCAAGAGCACTTCCTACCAACAGGTTCTCTGGCTTGATGTCTCGATGGACGATGTTCATCCTGTGCAGGTACTTGATGGCTGCAGCCAGGTTGAAGACCATGGCGCTCGCGTCGTGCTCGCTGTACTTGGTGGATGACGTGATGGCGTCAAACAAGTCGCCGCCCTGAGGGGGGCAGGAAGGGGAATACTAACTTTGTCCAGACGCTTTTTTGACCACGGACAACAAATGAAGAAAAAGACCTTGACAAGCTCCATGACCAGGAAGAGCTGAGACGGTGTTTCGTCCACCTCAATCAGCTGGATAATGCTGGGATGTCGAACCCTTCGCAGGACCGCCACCTCATTTTCGATCAGATGCTCCTGCCGGCATGGTCACAGGACTTATTACGCCAATGCCTGCCAGAGTGCACCTGTGCTACATGACATGCGAAATTACCTTCCCGCAGCAACGAGCTTTGTCGATGATTTTTAGTGCAAACTCCTGTCCAGTGGACCTGAGAAGGACATAATAACTGAGAAAAAGCTCTTGAAAGTTCTATCAGGATTAGTTTTACCTCTCCACGCACTGCTTCACCACCGCAAAGTTTCCGTCTCCAATAACTTTTCCGATGTTGTACTTGCTGCTGATGATGGACGATGACACCACCAGGTTTCCGTTTACTTGGAAGACAAGTTTTTGTCTTGTTACACGAGTGTTCGCAACGTTTTTAGTGGCCATCCGTCACATCACCCTTGCTGTCACCTTCAAGAGCTACGCCATCCTCCTGCTCTGCCTTGCCTTTGACGTCTGTGGAAGAAGAACGGCGAGGAGAAACCTACGAAGGAGTAGAGACTTTCAACGTGCGTTTGTGCTTAGGACAAAGACGAGAATTAAAGCCCACCTTGAGGCTACGTCTTGGGCTGGGACTCGTGGGCGACGGGCTAGTCTTGGGTGACCTTGTCTGAAATCCCGATGGTTCATTGGCTAAAGAACTCAGGAGAGGAGGAGTCTGATTATATGACACTAGGGGGTGATGTTGAGGATCAGCTAGACCATGAGGACACTGCAGGTGATGACGCCTCACCTGATCCCGACGATCTGGTCTGATCCCCGGGTTTGACTGAAGCCTTGGAAGAGGCCAAGCATGAGCCATTAGAGATCTTGGGAGGTGTTGGCCTCTGAGAGGCAGTGGGACGAGGACCTTTGACTCGGCACTCTACAGCGGGACAGAACGTTACTGTGTGTGTGAATTTGTTCTCGTCTTTCTTTGTGTGGCATCACTCTTAACATCCCACTTTTATTTTGTGGACATTTTTTTTCAATTGGGCCGTTTTGACACGACCACTCAAAAAAAATGTCATGATATTTTCACACCAGATTAACTTGTATGCAGGCGTGTGTGTGTGTGTGTGTGTGTGTGTGTGTGTGTGTGTGTGTGTGAGACCATTCATGAAAGCCGCCGTCTTGCCGCCATGAGTGAGCACAAAGTCGTCCTGAGCGTAGCGAAACTTCTCCAAGCCACACGCCATGAAGACGTCATCGTCCCCGAAGAAGTCCTGCAGACAGGTCAGCTACACACACACGCACACACACATGTTAAAATGCATGACAAAAGCTGGGAATGCTGAAATAACGTTGGTGTCAAAAATCTTTGGGATTCAATCAGTGGTCCACAATAAATACTTTCAATGGAGGCTCCAGTATGTGTGTATTTGCGCTCTCTCATTGTGGAACTTTACTTTTGAAAATGGAAGAATTCCTTAAACTTTCCTGTGCCGTTGTCTTTTCTCCCCCTAATTGTCACTTCCTTTCCTTTTTGTCTCCACCGTCCTAAGCCCTTTTCTCACACTTTTTTTCCAACAGTCTGCAGGCTTTCTGGATGTCAAGGTAACCATGGTAACTAATACCGCAGTGTCAGAGATAGAAGACCCTCCCTCCCCCCAAACACACACTGACACACTCCTGTCTTGTTTAATTTCAGACAATGCAAGTCTGACACTGCCTCGAGAATAACAGACTTAATTAAGAGACATGTCTGCCTTCAAAATAAAAGCCTGTCTGTACTGAGTTGAGTTGAGCAACTTTTTTTGAGCAGCTTTTAATTTGAAGGCACCATGCACTTAATTTACTTTTATTTTCCCACGGTTGCTGTGGGAACGGCCGACATTGTTCGACTGTATGTGAGACGTGTGTTGCATTCACTGACTCTACCCCGCAGTCATTCTCCTTGAAGTCTTTTTTCCTGCAGTCTTGGTGTTAAAAATAGCTTCCTGTAATGCGTTTGAGCGTCCTGTCAAAAAGTTGTCGAAGCAGAAGACTTTGAAATCTGTTTTTTGACTGTTTTGTCTTCCAAGAAAGAAGCACAGCTCACCTGTTTTCCGTCTAGCGTGTAGAGCTTTTTCACGGCTCCAGAGTCCAGCTTGATGGCCTCTGTGATGTCAGCCAGCACTTGTTGGAAGGAGTGAGCCGTCTTCTTGTTTAAGAGGATCCGTACTGCCTTGCGAGGCTTCACGCCGCTGCGGATCACCGTCACCAGTTTGGGTTTGATGAAGTCTTTGCTCTCCCTGCCCTCTCGGCCTTCCGGTCGCTCTTTGGCACATCCAACGGTGCCGGCGGACGGACCCCCAGCAGGCACGGCGCAGGACCTGCTCGACCCTGTCGCGCCGCTGCCAGAACTGGCGCCGGGTTTCCAGCTCTGGATGGAGATCTTGGCATAGTCGACTTTGCGGTAAGACTCGTTGGAGGCACACACGTAACTCTGACCTGAGACACACGGAACATTTTATTTTCACTCAACATTTTCAAGCAGGAATATGCTTTGACAAGACATGACTTTTTGTGAGCATAATGCCTGTAATTGTTTCTTCTAAGGTAAAACTGATCTTAAAATGCATTGACTAACTTAATAGGCATATTATTGGGTTCAAAAACAGGAATTTTTATGAGTATGTACATTATTTGTGGTTTTTCGCCATTCAAGGAAGGTCTTCGAGAATATAATGTCAGTTTTCCGTCAGCTGTCTCTTAGGCTGTGCTCTTTCCCTACATTAGTGCTTGTTAGCATACTTTATAGTTATAAATAATGATGCGTAATGAAAGGCAGATGGTCTGCTTCTCTGTTTTTATTGCAAAATGTGACATTGTTAAAATCACATCTGAGGCAGAAAACACGTGTCCTACCTTCCAGCAGCTCGTCCATGCTGCTGATCCTCTTTCCGCCATCGATGGTGTAGATGGTCCTCACCCCCTGCGGCAGGTGCAGGTTGTCGGCCAGAGAGCGGGTCAGCTCCATGAGCAGCGCGTCGAATGAGCGGAAGCGGTCGCTTGAGACGGCGTAGACCAGGCCCTTAAAGTAGCGGTCTCCATTGCGGTAGAACCGCACCTTCTTGGCCCGCTTTTCCAAGGTAAGCGCCTGCAAGGTGCGGGTGCGGTAGTAGCTGCAGTTGGTGCTGTGCGCCGGGCTTGGAACCAGGCTGCTGGCTCGCGAGCTTGGGCCCGACCCGGCGCCGCCAGAGGAGTCATCTTGTTTAGCCCTGGCAGAGCGTCCTCGGCGAACCTTGTCGCGTTCGTCAAAGTGCTCCAGCTCGATGGTCTTACCAAGAGACATGACGGGGCTGGGTCCAGTCGCGCGGTCCAGCTACTTGCCGCTCATGACACTCAAGCTTCCTGCTAGCAAAGATGAGACCGGGACATTTTCAACTTTGGCCACAGAGATGATTTGAGGATTCTGATGAGTTCTAGTGACCCACTCTCTGAAGCCTTCGCCAGTAGGTCAAGTAGGAATTCTCCTCTTGGCTCCTTGTCCTAGCATGTGTCAGAATAACGCTTCGAGGTCACACGCATACTGCCGTGCTTGCTAGCATCCTGCAGCCTTCTTCGTCTGCATCTTAGACCCAAAGTCCAGCTTTTGGTCTGCACTGCAAAGTAACACGAAATGTGCTAATCAGTGAACATGTCACGGCCAAGGTGCTGCAGTAGACTCCCGAGTGATGCTTAACACAACCTGCAGGCAGGATTAGAACAAAAGCTGCATGCTGTCTGCTTCATCCATGAGCTTGCATGCAGGAGGGAGGCACCTACCAATAATGCTGCGGAACCGGTTTGTTGCTATGGACGTTTCCCCGCCCCCTTCCTCCCCGGTGTTCAGGTTCCGGTATTTTCCGGCTGATCTGGCGGTTGCAGATGGATTTAATGGCGACGACCGAACCAAATTAGGCTGCTATGCGGCGATTTTCACAGCTTTGTAGCGGGATGCACCGAGACGGCAGCATGGCCGCTGTAGCAGCAGGAGGAGGAGGAGGAAGAGGAGGAGAGAAGAGACACCGGCAGAATGCTTCTCCTCCGCCTTCCCTCCCAGGCACTCTCTCTCTCTCTTTTGTCTGGCTAGCTCAACCCCTCCCCCTAATCTTGTCCCATTTTAATAACAACATTATTGCTACATTCTATTTGTATTGCACTTTACTTTTGAAAAACAAATCTCAAAGTGCTATTTTAGCACTTTAACCAATTTAAACTTTGATTAAAAAGAGAAGATAACAAAATGTAATTAAATTAAATATACTATAGCAACTTTTTTTTCTTTTACAATGTTGTATTTATTATTTATAGTGATGACCCTCCTTCTAATGAAGGGTGAGGTGCCTTGGCCTTGTGTTGTTTCCACTGATGGATTCAATACAAGATTATCCATCCATCCATTTTCTACTGGTTGTCCCTTTCATCTTATATATTTTTTTAGTTTGTGTCTTTTTTTTACAAAACATGCAATTCTATTAAAGGAGAACTGAACTTTTTGGGGGGAATTTTGCCTATCGTTCATAATCTTTATAAAAGACAAGAAGACAAAAGTTTTTTTTCCCGCTTTCTAACATATAAAAATTGGCTTGTTCTAAGTGGCTAGCAATGCAGCTAATGGAAGTAATCAATCTTTCCACTAAATTACTATAAAAATCCATAAAAAAAACGTTACCAATACTTAATTTACTTTCCTCAACCTGTATAATAACCAGATAGATAGATAGTACTTTATTGATTCCTTCAGGAAAATTAAAAGCTGTAGCGACATTGTTATTGTGAGAGCGAACTCCTCTTCTAGCATATTAAAACATTGGCGTGCTGTGGTATTAACCATAAGAGCTAACTACAGCAAGGGATAAGCCAGCTTCTACAACAACACAAAACGTGTTTGAGTTTGTTAATGCACAACACAATGCGATAAGACACCAATCTGTACTGACTGATAAACATGAACAATCATATTACAGTATCTGTAAAGTATAAGCCCACATCTCATGTTTTGTTTGTACAGAGCTAGCCAGACAGCATATGCTGTATGTCATGATACACTTACAGTATAATGTGCTGCGTGTGTCAAGATCAATATTAGAGATGTCCGATAATGGCTTTTTTGCCGATATCCGATATTCCGATATTGTCCAACTCTTAATTACCGATTCCGATATCAACCGATACCGATATATACAGTCGTGGAATTAACACATTATTATGCTTTGTGGAGTTTGCATGTCCTCCCCGTGACTGCGTGGGTTCCCTATGGGTACTCCGGCTTCCTCCCACCTCTACAGACATGCACCTGGGGATAGGTTGATTGGCAACACTAAATGGTCCCTATTGTGTGAATTAAAGTGTGAATGTTGTCTTTCAAGCTGTGTTGGCCCTGTCATGAGGTGACAACTGGTCCAGGGTGCACTCTGCCTTCTGCCCGATTGTAGCTTAGATAGGCTCCAGCGCCCCCCGCGACCCAGAAGGGAATAACCGGTAGAAAATGGATGGATGGATATGCCTAATTTTGTTGTGATGCCCTGCTGGATGCATTAAACAATGTAACATGGTTTTCCAAAATAAGAGAACAACTTCAAGTGAAGTTATGGAAAAAATGTGCCAACATGGCACTGCCATATTTATTATTGAAGTCACAAAGTGCATTATTTTTTTTAACATGCCTCAAAACAGCAGCTTGGAATTTGGGACATGCTCTCCCCGTGATAATACTGATACCCACTAATACTATGGGAAGCACTATACTTTGACTTTCACAAAGTCCATTATTTTGTATTTTTTTTAAAAACATGCCTCAAAACAACAACTACAAAAACAATGAAGGCCCACAGCTTTTGTCCAGAGTATACTAGAGTAATAATGTAAACAATAACATAGTCCTCCGTTAGTGCAAAGCTGCCTGGTATACTGTATAACAGGAAATTATAAACTGGCCCCAATCTGCCCTGCTCTAACATATTTGTATGAGTAACACAAATGTGCTGCAAGCTGGTGGTGAGTGCTTGAAGTGGC